>NC_060272.1:2504344-2529417 GCF_021613505.1 Equus quagga
TCTGCTGTCTGATACGGAAAGTCACGTGGTTACAGAGCATTTGCAATGTGACTGGTCCAAACTAGGATGTGCTCCAAGGGCACAATACAGTCCAGATGTCAGAGATTTAGTATGAAGAAAACATGTAAATATCTCAATTTTTCATGTTCACTACGTGTTGAAATAATATTTGGATATATTGGGGTAAATAAAATACTTATCAAAATTCATTTCACCTGTCTTTACTTGTATTTATGTATTAAATTACATGCGTGGCTCACATTATATTTCCATTGGCTAGGCTATTCTAAAGGGTGAGCCGCATTGAGTCCTGGGGTGCGAGGAAAATGGAAGACATAGGAAAATCAAAACCCATACTGGTGGTACAAACCATAATAATAAAAATGATACCTATTTTGTGGAGTTACTAAAAAAGCAAGAAAAGAATAAAATACCAGTCAAAATAGCAGATGGGCCTACCATGGGGTGCTGGAAATAATTTTGGAGGGGGCTGAAAATACTCACTTCGTGTATTGCCAAGTTAAATGTGAATGTTTAAATGTCAAGAGTAACTATTAAATAAATAGAAATGGAGTGTGTAACTCCCAAACCAGTGAAAGGGGTCAGGAAAATAACAGAAATGAATGCCAAAGACGAGACACCTCCTGGCCCAGGAATGGAGCTGGCATCCCGAAGGTGGGTGAGCGGAGCCCATGCCCCCGCCTCTCAGGGTCCCTCAGACCCGAGTCAATCCACCCAGCCCCCAGGCACTGCAAGGAGACGCTGTGGCTTCAGGATGCTGAGGTTCTGGGAGAAATGACATTGGGAACAGTGGTTGACTCCAGAGAGATGTCCTGGGTGGCTGTAAATAAAACTATACATTTTTATTTGGTGCAAATGATGAGCACAGCTGAAGTTGTGACTTCAGCGTGAGCAAGTGCTCTGCAGCGTGGGGTCAAGATGAGCACCTCAGTCATGGCGCCCCTCTGACTTGGTCATTGCGCTTCTGCGTGGCAAAGAAGATGGAAATGGCAAATAAGGTGAAGTTGGTAACAAAAAGTGAGAACCCATTTATAAAGTGTTTGTTACCTGCCACGGGAAAACCTGAAGACTCTGCGTGCTGTTCGGTGGCCTTGCGACGCTCTCAGATTTCAGGATTCCACAGGCACACTTCTCTTCATTTGTGGTGACAACAAGAGAAGAAGAGTCAGTGCCTTTCAAGTCACACGTCAGACGTCACGCATGGTGCTAACTGCTCAAATCCTAGTCCTCAATGCTGATGATCTTATGGTAGGGACTGACAGCAACTCACGCAGGCGCAGAGCAGAGTGAAGTCACCCTCTCGGTGCTTCTGGTTTAGCTCAGATGCTGTGACGACCCGAGCAAGCTCCAGTGGGGGGCAAGGACGCTGGCTGAGTCACAGCCACTCCTCATCGCAAACGAAGTGGCCTTTCGAACGCTCTCGTGGGAGAAGGAGGGGGATGTGGGACGGAGCCGAAAGGGTGGGAAGAGAGAGACCAGCACCCATTTCTCACCTGAGAACTCACCGTGTGGGATGCACGATTTGCGGTCCTGGCCCAGTTTATACCCCTTCGCACAGCTGCACCTGTAGGACTCGTGTCCCGGGTGGCAAAAATGTTGACACCCATCAGTCCTCAGTGGGTGACATTCATTTTTAGCTGAAAGGGAAAACAATGCTAACATGGAAATAGCATCGTTTTAAATTTCCTTGCACGTGGGGCTCTGGTTTTTCAGTCCAGGTGTCATTCTCTTCAGGTCATTGGCTCCTCACACAAGCATTTCCCACGCTTCCGTATCAGGAATGTGCGTGGAGAAAGCGAAGATTCAGTGAGTGACAGCCCTGGTATTTGTCCCCAGAAAATGTCACTTAGTCCTAGAAGAATCTGCAAACGTACTGCAAGGTGTCTGTCGGTCTTCCTAGCCTGTGTGCTCTCTCGTGTCAGCTGTCACTTCCTGCTGCAGTAGCTATGCCCTTTACGTGGCTCCCTCGTGGGATGTGGGACAGGGGGGGGTCTAGTGGGACCCCGTGTGATGGTTGAGCAGCGGGGATGGGGGCAGGGACACAGGCAGGTCAAGGTCCAAACCTTGCTTTGGCATGTGTTAAATTTGGGCTGTCTGCAAAACATCATCACATGGACTCTCGGGAGGCAGCTGGAGCAGAACTTTGAACTTGGGAGGAGAGATCTGGGCTGGAAATAATACTTTTCTCCAGAAAATTGGCTCTGCATTGACCAGAAACATTAAAAGGATTAAGTGAATTTATTTCCATATCTGGTAATTATTGATAGGAAATTGGTTTCTCTCCACCCCCACAAATACATTTTGCACTTATTTATTTGTATTTAAGGAATTGTGGTCCATGAAGCTGTAAGTCTCAGCCGTGGGAGCGTCTCGCACCCATGCCTGGCTCAGAGTGCCTGCACGAGATTCCCCCTCACAGACCGGCCCCCAGACCCCACCCCCAGCCCAGGAACAGATGGGTGCATTATGAATGGTTGAGGTGCTGGTGGGTTGGGAAGAAGAGGAAGAGACCCTATGGGGAGGAAACGATGTGGAGGCATGTTGGGGGCAGGAGGCCCTCAGAACACGTGGTTCCAGTGGAGAATTGGCCTGGACTCGCGTCCCCACGGGCCCTGTGGTGCCCACCCCAGAGCCCGCCTCACCGAAGGCGCAGTCCCTGCCCTCGTAGCCGGGCGCGCAGGTGCAGGTATAGCTGCGGATGCTGTCCTGGCAGGACCCATTGTTGCGGCAGGGCTGGGAGGTGCACGGGGAGCCACCTGCCGAGAGGGACATGTGTCACCCGCGCTCTCCCAACACCCCTGGCCCCTCTGACCAGGACACCAGGAGTCTGGAGCAGGCTGCCAAGGCCCCATATGTGTCCCCTGGGCCCCACCAGCATACGTGTGCCCACGAGGCCGTCTTGGTCCCCTTCCTCGACCTCCTCCTTTCCTGGTGAGTGACCACCGGGACTGTCGCTGGTGCCACAGCTCTGCTCCTAGCTCCCCTCACCCCCTGTCAGCCCCTCGGTCGCGTGGTCCCTGGGCACTCCTCCCAACATCCCCCGAGCCTTGGTGTATGTAGCCAGGTGCTGAGCCTGCAGAAGGAGGCCCTAGGGACCCCCGAGGCCACGTGGATGAGAGGAGCCGCTCAGGCTGGGGGACCCTCCCGCCTCTGCCACCCAAGCCGCCAGAGGAGCTTTGCCCTGATCCAGACCCTTCCCTTGCCAAGGGGTCCAGGAACTGAAGGTTTGAAATCTGGAATCCACTGGCCGCCAAGCCAACTGCATTCCCAGATCTCAAGGGAAAGGAAGAGGAAGGAATCCTGGAGAAATGAGGAGAGCCACTCACCCATGTACCTTGTCCAGAATTCACCCTGTGAAATTAAAACAAAAGTGTTACCAATGGGACAGCAGTTTTTCTATATTTTCTCCTGTAGGTGGACTTGAAGATAAGAAAAGGTTGATTTTAGCTACTTATTAGGAAAATACTGATTGAAACAAAGAATGCAAATTCTTGACTTAATGTCCTCGTCAGTGTATGTGTAACAGATGCTGTTGAGTCCGTATTCACTGTCACCTGTTTCAGGAAGGGGAGCCGGTGTGTGGCGAGGCACAGACAGCACGGCCGTGCCCCCAGGCCTTTCCGTCCTCGGGCGTGGGGGGGTCAGCCTGCGAGTCCTCTGTGCACAGGCTTGATGTGGACACGAGAAGCGTGCACCACCTGTCTTCCCTATAAGCCAATTAAACAACGACTGAAACTTCAAGTGTGTGGGGGGATTCGCGGGGGCGGGGTATCTAGAATTAGCAGAATTACTCAGACTCCAAGCCTAGAAAGTAACCCTGTAAGTAATGTATCCCCCTGTCACGCCTGGACCTGTAATGGCCTGAGTGATGGCGCAAGAACATGATCAAGCACGCAATTTTCCCTTCCAGGAAGTTTGAATTTCTCCTGGTTTTATCCAAGTTTATGGTCTACTTCAAAGGAGTTCTCTTATATATGGATATTTAAGAAACTATAGAGAAACAGGTCAATATTTTATTCAGAATCAACTTTAAATATTGCTACTTTTATATGTAAAACTAGGAAATCTTTATTAAATATTTTACTATTCTGAATACTTACACACAGATATTCGGCCCATCAGGTTTGACTCACTTCTCTGTCTTCTGATAAGTGTAAGAGTAATTAAGAAGGGCACATTCTTACCTGTGTTATTTAGAGTTTGCTTGTAGTCACTTTTAGCCCGAGTTCTAGATTGTGAGAGCTTTCCTTACTATGCCGGCAGGATAGGGAGGAATTTTGTTTCTTAAGCATTTGTTGATACATTGTAACAACTAGGTCTCTATTTAAAATAGCGGCTTCTATCACGGTCCTGACCAGCTGAGTGGGGTCTGGGATGTTCGTAAATCTGGTCGGTGTATTGGGCTGCTGGGTTTCGGGTATGGGGCTGGGTTCCCGCCTCGTCCCCACCTACAACTGTGGAAAGCTTTCCTCTTCTCTGCCTGTTCCCTCATCTGTAAAGTGGGTGCTGAGTCCCCGTCTCGGGGAGGAAACAGGCTCCCTAATTTAGCTTCGTCCTTGAGAGACGGTGCTCTCTGAGGCACGGAGTTCGGGGCTAAGTTCGCGGTGGGGAGCACGTACCGTGGTGGCGTCGTTTTCAAAGACCTCTCTTGCTTCTTCATAGACGCAGATTTCTTCATAACATTCTTTTTCCAAATTCCCCTCAAAGAGCTCTTCCAGAAGATACGAGCCAGCACGCTTCCATCTCGCCAGGACTGTATTTGCTTTCGAGGCGGAAAGAAACACTGCATGGCAGGGAAAGAACGCAGATCCCGTCAGTGGGCATGGACTCACCCAAGAACTGCGACACCTAGAAACAGCCCCCCCATGCCCCGCCAGGAAGGACGGATTGCGAAGCAGCCGCCCACCTGAGGGCTCCGCGGCGGGGATGGCGAGGCGGACCAGGACGAGGAGCAGCGGGACGCAGCTCGCCATTCTGCCGCACGGACAGGTCTGCAAACACGGGGCCAAAGTCCACGCGAGGCTCAGCACAGGGGCTGCGTGCAGCGACCCCCAGCCCTGAAACGGGGCTCCAGGCGGGACGCTGAGGCCGAAAACGAACTCCTCGGAAAGGAGGACACAGAGCTGGGAGGGCTCTAAACACGGGCTTCAGGCTTGCATTTCTCTGTTCCAGGCAAAGAGAGGGAAGAAAAGGCAGACGAATGAAAAGCCCAGGCCAAGAGGGCCTTGCTGAGATACATGGGGGATGTTGGGGACGTCCTGGGAGTGCAGGCAGGAAGGAGGGGGGTGACAGACCGAGGGGGCGGGGGGGGGGGAGAGAGAGAACAGGCCCAGCCGGCGCTTCGGTGGGGTCCTCACAGGCCAGGGTCCTGGGCCTGGGGGTCCAGCGGGAGCAAGACAGCTGCCTAGGGCTCATCCCAGGCGTGCGGGGAACACACTGGAAGGAGGGAGAGGGGAGGGAGAAAGGATCTCACACTCTGCTGTCAAGAAAAGGAGAGCAGATGAGGGGTACAGAGCGATGGGGTCTGTTTCAGACAAGCCGGTCACAGAGGCTCCCTTTGGGGCTGAGGAGGACTCTTAGGGCACAGAGAGGGAGGGAGGGCCAGCTGCCAGGAGCAGAGCAAGGAGCCCAGTGTGGCAGGAAGGCGTCCACAGGCGGTGGACCTGAGGTCAGAGAGAGACCCAGTCTTCCATGGTGCAGGTCAGGAGCATAAAGGGCCAGAGAGTTGGCCGCAACACTGGGGCCTCACCCGCCCCCGAGTAAGACCGGCACGGCCAGGTTTCCTGCAGCACCACGTGCCACGTGAGGAGGGGACCCAGGGGACATTCCTAAGGACCAAGTGTGTCCTTGAGCCCGATAATCATGCTCAGCACCAGGAGGCAATGAATTCTCTGGACCCTGCCTGAGGGCACAGCAAACTCACACCCCACCCTCCTGATCCCACACGCACGGGGCCAGTCAGCACAGAGCATCGACTAGGGGAGGCCCCCTTTCTGTCTGTGTCTCTCTGTCTCTCTCCTCTTCTCCTCTCCCCGCACCCTCTACATCAGGGGATCCCCACATAAGTGGCATCGGATGGAGCCCCTGCCGCGCCCTTTCCCACTGTATCCTGTCGGTGTCCTTCAGTCTCACATGACGCAGTTCCCCAGCTGTTTGGTCCTTCCGACACTGACATTTTTGGAGCGTCCAGGCCTCCCTCAGCTGATGGGCCCGACTGGCCTCTCCCAGTTAGGCTCAGGGCGAACCCAGTTTTGGGCAGGAGCCCTGCATGGCCACCGTGTCCTCCCAGTGCGCCCTCGTCAGTGACATCATGTTCGGTCACTAGGACGACGTGCCCTCCATGTCTCGCCATTATAGAGCTGCCCTGTCCTGTTTGTAATAAAGCCTTCTCTAGGGCGATGCTCCGAGGCTGTGGGAATATCTCATTTCCCGACAACTTTCCAGCCGAGTGCTGTGTTCCTGCATGGCCTGCCTCCATCACTGACCCCTTTGGGGCTGGGGCCGCAGGCTCCTTCAGTTCCTGTCTGACGGCTCCAGCCCAGGGTATGGGGAGCAGCCAGCCCACCCACCGTGGCCCATCTGCTGCTGCCGCCGTGCAGCCACTGGCTTTGTACTCCACGCCCTTCGTCCTGCAGGCAGGGCCTCGGGACGGGCCAGACCCTCCAGGGAGCCCTCGCTGACAGGCCGTCACCATGTCCCCCTCCCTTGGGAAAGGAGGGTGCTGGTGTGGCGAGCAGTGCCGGGGGACATGGGTCTTGTCCTGGTACCGCAGCCTCGCCCTTGCTTTCTCCTGCTCTCTAGAGCCTCACCTCTGCCCACCTGCTGCTCTCTGCCCTCAGGGCCTCGCCTTCCACACCAGGCACCCCTCCAATGACTCCCCTCAGGGACACTCTGGTGGCACAGAACAGAACGTCCCCCACGGCAGAACTTAGTTTAGAGCAGCATGTAGCGGAGGCGATTTGTTAGGTCCGTTTCCCACGAAGACAGTGATACTCAGAGAGGGAGGTAAGTTGTCCGGGGCACACAGCAAGGAATAGAGCTGGGCGGAACCCGCCGTGAGTCGGGCCCAGCACCCTCCCTGCATGTCCGAGTTCTCCCACTCTGGAAGCTCCCTGAACTCACTCCTTCTGGATGGGAAGCAAGCAGGCCCATCAGGCGAGGGGGCCCCGGCTGCCCTTTGCTCTGCTGGGCCTCAGTTTCCCTTCCTCCCTGGTAGATACAGGAACTCAGTCGCCAATCATAGCGGCCAACAGTGAGAGGTTCAGGTGGTAACAGCAAAGGTGGGTTTGTGAGTCTCTCCCCAGAGCACCCTCTGGACCCCAAACAACCTTCCATCTCCAGGACCAGAAGCCCGAGTCCGGGGTTTGCCTCCGGACAGAGACCACTCAGCTGCATGGGAAACCCTCAACCTGACCACGCACCGTCTGAGGCTGCTTCCCTGGCAGTGGCCCCTGCGGGGGTGTCAAGGCAGGCCCGCGGGGGATGGCACCCTCAGCCGCGCCTGGAAACTGCGGACCGGCTCACATAGATTTTCCTAACCTCACAGTAGCTCCTGTTTACAAAACACTCTGTCTAGCTTGTGACATTTCGGGAGTTTTTGTCCTGGGACTTTGAAACTTTGCTTAGTGAAGTTTCGCAAAATGCAAACTGTGAAAGGACGTTTGGAAAACGCACTGGCAGCTCTGGTCTGACGTGACCTTTCTCGTGTTCTAAAAGCCCGTTTGGTCTTCGTGACCTTTGAAGTCGAGGGCCTGGAGCGGGCACGGACCGGGACGGGGAAGGACTTGGCATTCAGATGTGACCCATTCGAGGACAGAGGGGCCCTCCACAGCCCCCACCGGCACACCCAGCACACGTGGGGTCCCCTGAGGAGCTGGAGAAACTTCCGGGGCCCACACTCACCCCGGAGACTCTGATTTAAGTGCTCTGGCTGTGGCCTGAGCCCCCCAGGGTCCCAACACACAGTCAGGGTGGAAACCCCTGGGCGGGGGACAGTCGGCGCCTGGTGAGTGGGTATGCGGCTCAGGAGAGTTTTCCAAGCGCCTAGGGGGCCCCTGGAGGACACATTTCCACGGCTCTTTCAGTCCCGGGGGTGAATGGGCACCCGGGGAAGCTGTCAGCACACAGGGGGACCCCACCCGACCCCAGGGGGAGGCCACCGGTCGTGGGTGGGCCCTGATCCCTGCCTCGCCTCCTCTCTGTGCTCCCAAACCTTGGTCATTTATTCTCAAGTGTTCTGAGCGTGGGGCCAAGAGGGCAGTTAAGGGCAATCAAAAAGAGAAGAACGCGCTATGAGCAGATTCGGCCCATCTCAGTTCTGAGCAGAGGAGTCACCCCGGGGAGCCTAGACTCCAGTCCTATAAAGTACAGAATTCCCTGAAGATGGCTCCCAACTGCTCCAAACGAAAGTTCCATTTCTCACTTCAGCGGAGCAAGAAGACAGCGGGAGTGGGAAGCAACACAGAGCAGATCGCTGCGGACAGGAGACCGATGGCAGGACTCAGCCTGCCCAGAACAAGTGCTACGACAAAACGAGACGCCAGCGGCTGCCAGCAGGTCTTGGGGTGGAATGACTTTAATGGGGGTGAGGCACAGGGGCTGCCCGCTCTGCCTGGGCCCCGCCCCTAGCTTTCATGGACCTATCGATCCACTTAAGGAAGCTGGTGACCTTGGTGTAAACCCCGTACTTCCCTTTGCGTGCACACCCTTCTCCCCAGCTGACGATGCCAGTGACGAAATAGGTGTCCTTGAAGCGGGTGACGTGGGGACCCCCGCTGTCCCCCTGGCAGGCATCCTCTGGGTTTGAGTCGTAGCCGGCGCAGAACATGTTCTGGGTGATGACAAAGCTGCTGGACAGCTTGCACGTGTTCCTGTCCACGTAGGGCACCTCCAGCATCTTGAGGGTGGCGGAGGGGCGGCCCTTCTCGTGGGTGCGCCCGAAGCCACTCACGATGCCCGACTTCTGTGTCATGAGCGTGGACTCGGCCCAGTCCTTCTCAGGCAGGCAGGCGGGTGCCACGTTCATGCGGAAGGTGATGGGTGTCTTCAGCTTGACCACAGCGATGTCGAAGTCGTAGGTCTCCCTGATGAACTTGTTGTGCTTGATGATCATCTCCACCTCGTGCGCCATCTCGTTGCCCTCCTCCTCCTCCATGTTCCGATCACCTGGGAGATGGTGAGGATACGGCGAGGACACGGCCATGTCAGCCCAGCATGGCCGAGCATTTACGTGTGGGTTACTTTTTAAAGTTGTTAGTGTGTTTTCTAATTAAAAAATGGTATATGGTCACTAGAAAATTGGAAAAATATAAGAAAGCGTAAAAAGGTACTCGGTGCTCAGATTGCTGAAGAGGGGGCTCTGGGAGCCTTGCCTGAGCAGACCCTGAGAGGAGGCGCATGCCTGGGCGTGAACTCCAAGCATCAGGGGGGACCACACAGGAGAAGGGCTGGACTGGCCCTAGGAAGGCTGCTCCCCCCCCCCCCCCGTCTTCCTCTGTGAAACAGCCCCCCCCCAGGATTTTGGTAGTTTAACTAGTGTTTCCAACAGATTTGATCAATTCTAATGGTCTCTGAAAATAAGGAAGTGACAGTGGGCCCTGGAGGGCAGCCGAGGGGTGTGGGCGCCACTTACCTACCCTCACCTTGAATCTCCTGGTTTGGTGGAGACAGTGAGCCGCCGTGAGGATATAGTACTCGTTCAGGATGGTGCCTCCACAGAACCCCTCGTTTTCCTCGTTGATGAGCAGAGCCTGCAACGAGAGCGCCGGAGCCCACAAGGTTGGTCTGACTTCCTGAGAGGAGGAATCTGACAGCCTCTAGCTCCAGCCTTCCTCCCCAGCCCCTGACCCCTTTCCCCACGGAAGAACTTGTGGCCTCTTCAGGCTGGAACGTGAGGCCCAAGCCAGTGCACCCACAGTGTCCACCTGACACTCGGGCTGCTGCCCATTGGCCAGTCCTGCAGATTTCCCAACCAGGGTGACTGTGCCCAGGCCTGCACGTCCCACCCACTGGTCCAACCGGCACATTCTCCAAGAGCTGGTTCAGGGGGCACCCCGTGGCACCTTCCCAGCTCCTCGCCACCCACTCCCCGGATTTCGTGGCACAAGTCCGGGCAGCACCTTCACATCGTCTGGTCTTTGCTTCACAGGTCAGGCAAGTGAGCGACTGTTCATTTACTCAACAGACTGCCGCTGAGGCCCTGCTGAGCGCCAGTGCTGGTCACAGCGGGTGGTCCCACCCCGCTTCACCATCTCTCCACCTGGACTCCAGGGGCTAGTCTCCTCCTTCTCCTCACTCTGTCCCAGCACTGTCCACAGTGTCACGCATGGAAGAACAACTTCACTGTGGCAGAAACCTTTGTTGGCAATGAATCATACTCCAGACCAGCGATGCCGGGCTGGAGAAAACCCGTCCAGAGCAGGTGCGACTTCTGGTCTCTGCAATGGTGCAGCTATTTGAACCCTTCTCCCTCGGCCTGCAGAACGCCACCGTTCCAGGTTACTTTCCTCGGGATCCATGTGATTTTCTCCCGGACAGGATTTGGGAGTGAGGACATTCCACGTGGGAAGGAGCACTGATGGGGCAAGTGAGAGGCTCCACAGACAAGTCTCTTACTTTCCTTTCTCCCCAAAGAACGGGGCTTGCAGATCTGGAGACGGAGCAGTTTTGCTTTTCCTTTCTCCAGGGAGTTCCACAACCTCTGAGCAACAGTTATTGGCTGGGGGTATGTGTAGGTCAATGAGACAGTTAACAACACTGAGTCTAAAGGAACTCTTGAAGATGTTCATGACTAGCATGAAGCAGTAATATATATATAATGGTTTTTTGCTGAGGAAGACTGGCCCTAAGCTAACATCTGTGCCCATCTTCCTCTACTTTGTATGTGGGACGCCTGCCACAGCATGGCTTGCTGAGCGGTCTGTAGGTCTGCACCCAGGATCCAAACTGCAAACCCTGGGCTGCCAAAGAAGAATGCATGAACTTAACTGCTGCGCCACCGGGCCGGCCCCTGTAGTAATATTTTTGCTTTTTTTTTGCATAATTTATCAATTCACAATCCAACTTGGGTACCAAGTGAGGGGGAGTCAATCTTTCTAAGAATTGGAGACCGACTGTCCTTCCTAAAGATGGAGATGAGGCAGCTGGTGGAGACTGGAACTGGGAGAGCAAGAGCCACGAATCCCAGCAGACTCCATGGGGCGCCCACTGCTGAGGACCCTTCTCCCGGGTGCCCGTCCCTGTTCCCTGCTGTGCAGCCCCATCCAAAGCTACTCACAGAGCCCCTGGGCCACAGCTGTGCCCTCTGGGTGGGGAGCCTGTCCTGCCCCCGAGGACTTCGTTATGCTCCCACGGGCCCTCATCACACACCAACTTGCATTTGGTGATCCAGGTGGGTCTCACCTCCCTTCCTAGAGACGTGGCTCTGATGACATCATACCCTACACACACCACGCCCAGTCACTGCCCGGCACACGGTAAGTTCTCCACAAGGATGTGCTGATGAGGGATGACCAGATGAGGCATGCCCTCCCTTGCTCTTGATCACTCAGACACATGCACAGCTGTCATGTGGCCTGGAGGCGGGGAGCGAGCGGAGGTAACTTCTGAAGGTTGTTGGCAGCTCTGGGATTTCTGCTTGTAGGAGAAGCTGTTTTGGCTTTGGACCCTAAAAACTTAAAGTCCAAGTTAGGGTTGCCAGATAAAATAGAGGACACCCAGTTAAATTTGAGTCAAATAAATAGCAAGTAATTTTAGCATATGTCCCATGTAATATTTATACACTTACATCAAAAGTCATTCCATGTTTATCTGAAATTCCCACTTAAGCGGAAGTCCTGCTTTTTATTTGCTAAATCTGGCAACCTTAGTCCAAATCAACAACCCAGCAGTGGTTTTCACCTTTGAAAACAAATGGATATGCTCTTCTCTACAAGGCCTCTGCCTCATTGGGGTTTAGGTGTTTGGATAAAGAAAATTTACCAAATTAGAAATGAAACAAGGGGAGGGACTCTTTCCACCTTCAGTCAAACAGAAGCACAGGCAGAGGCCTCGCCCCGTCAGGCAGCCGACCTCCACCTGCTGACTCGGCCTGAGCTGCCGCCCATCTCGCCTTCCAGTGGGGAGAGGTGTTAAGACTCCAGGCGGGGCTCTGCCCTCCCATCTGTCCTTCACGGGCAGAGAAGCCTGGAATGGGGCAGCAGGGCAGGCGGGGAAGAGCTCAAAGCCTGCTGTGGGGCCAAATGTGTGCTTGGGCGCGTCCTCTGTGGCCGTGCCCGTGGCGCCCAGCTAGGACAGGTCCCCACCCCGTTAGCTCACTAAGCGTGCTCAGCAGTTACCTGCCAGGGACACTCGCCCTCTTGGCACTCCTTCCCGCCCACTATCCGGACCAGATTCTGCTGGTTCTCTGCGTTCGTCTCCGTCTTATTGGATCCTAGCAGATCGCCGGGGCTCTTGGTGGGAGCCAGGTCTCCAGGGTTGTACTGCTCCAGAATGTCGGTTTGGGAGGGATCCTCATGGCTCTGAGTGGCCTGGTCCGCCGCCCTCTTCCCGCGTCCCTGAGTGTGTTTCCCACAGGGGAAAGGCTCTGAAAGAAAAATGGCCTGGGCTCAGCAAGGCAAAAAGCTCCCTACAGCGCACAGTCCCCACGAAGCAGGAGGAGCTGAGGAGGCTGTCAGTCTGCCCCTCTCGGTAATGGGGTGAGCCGCCTGGAACACTGCGAGCGGGGAGGAGCAGGGCATGTGCTCGGTAACCGGGAAGGGGTGTGAGGACCTTCTGGGGTGCGGGCTGCTCTGTCTTGATTGGGGCTGGGTTACAAGATGGACGCCATTGTCACAACGCAGGAAACGTGCCCTTCCCATTGGTGTACCCCACTGTGTGTCACTTTCACCTAGACGACAGCCCTGCGGACACTGACCGCTGGGTCACCAGGATGCTGAAGCATTGAAGGGGATTCTGCAATCTGCCTGGAAATGCATCAACCGAATTAGGCAGCTTGTGGATGGACAGAGGACAAATGGGGGCAGACACGTGACAAAGCAAGTCAGTTAGATGTTAACGTAGAATCCTGGTGGGTGCTCGCTATAAAATTCTGCCAGCCCTGCTGTGTCCGACACGTTCCCAGTGAAAAACGTGGAAGGAAAAAACGTGTTCCAGGCACAAGGAACAAAACGTGGGAGCAATCTGCAGCATAAGACGGACACCACGACGTGGCTTTGTGCGACGACATCTGAAATGAAGCAGCGGGCACAGCAGGGATGTCAGTAAATACTGGAAAGCTCCCTTCCCGTGTCATCACCAACCGGGAGCGGAGGCGCAGGAGCAATGCAGGGCAGAGGGAGGAGGAAGGACGGGTGGAGGGCGAAGAGCCCGAGACAGCAGAACAGCAGCTCTGAAAACGGGTCGCAGGGGCTTTTCTCTGCTGCCCTGTGTCTGTCTGAGATCAGATAAGCAAACCTCAGGTTTTCTTCAGCCTTTGTGCACGCTCCTTCAGGACCCGCGCGGTTCCCGCCAGCGGACTCGGGAAAAGGTGCTGCTGGAGAGAAGGAGTGCACCCTGCTGTTCCCTATTCTGTGTTAAGATGTGTAATCACTGCCTTTCAAATTCTGAACTAGCTCGTCTGTGATTTAGAACAGAATCTTTTGCACTAGAAAGTAGTTTACCTGATTTTATTTTCAAACATCAAACTTTATTTTAAATTGATTTGTGAATTGAATTTAAAAAAGTGTTGCATGCATGTCAAGAAATGACTTTAGTTAAAATACTTTTGAGCCAGCTTACGTTTAAAATTTCATTACCAATAGAAATATAAACCACACTGTCTTTTCCTGGTTGAGAGACTTAATGTTCCATGATTTCGGTCCTCCTGAATGTGCCACCTCCTGCAGCGGGTCTGGGGTTTGGCATTTCTAATACGCCCCCAGGTGATGCCAGACCTGTTGGTCAGTCAGGGGACCAGGCTCTGAGGAGCGCGTCGGGCCGCTGTGAGAAGTGGATCATGTTGAGAGAAAGGAGTGGCCCCAGAGCCTCTGGCCGGGCTGGCCTGCAGCAGATGATGGCCTTCCCACTGCGTGTGAGGCGGGCTCTTGCACCCCCGGGACCTGGCCCCTCGCTCAGGCCCTCACTAGGTCACACCCTCTGTGAGCTTCTAGGCCAGACTCACTGTGTCTAACTTTTATCACAGGAAAGAAAAAATTAATTCAATTAACTCTGGGGCCCACAACCTACATCAGTTCTTGAGGGTCCTCAGTTCCTCTTCTGGTCCCTGCACCGCCCCCCAGCTCTACGGCTCCAGTGGTCAGGCCTGAATGGCCCCTCGCCTGCCCACACACTCTCAGCCTCGGCCTGTCCTAACTCCCAGCCTCCCAGGTCCCCCACCCTTCCCAGGGCCACAGGACAGTCACTACGTAGTGACTCGGGGTTTGCTACGAGTTGGGCACTGGTGACATGCCCTCCGTGAATTACTCCTTATACTTTCACATCCACCAAGGAGTTAGAGACATCATTGGTCCCATTCTTAGATGGTTCACAGAAATAGCGAGTCTGTTTCCAAACCTTGCAGCCCACCCAGGATGCTTCAGCCGTCCAGCCCACCTGCACCGGCATGGACCCCAGGGCCCAGGGAGCCCTGCTGAGGTGACCCACACTCCTCCTACCTGTGGAGATGCAGGACTTGCCATTGTCGCCCAGGATGTATCCACTGGCACAGGAACACACCACAGAGTTGCGCTCCTCGCTGCAGAACTGGTCACAGTCCCCGTTGTCCAGGCTGCAGAGCTGCCGCATGGCTGTGGGAGAGGCATGCTGGCCCTCAGGACGGGCGGGGAAACCAAGGCTGCAGCCATCCAGGAGGAAGGACGGCAGCACCCTGGGCACAGCCACCCACCCGTCATCCCCACAGCGGGTCACCCAGCTAGAGCAAAGGGCCAGGCAGCTAAGGCACCTCAGCCAGTCCCAGTGCTGCCAAGGGCAGGCTGGGGGCGAGGGAACCACCCCTCTGCACCCTTCTCACTGCCCTGCCGCCCCCTAGCCTGCATGGGGACACCATGTTGAGGGCCCTAGAGGCTGGGCGTGTGTCTCAAGTTCCCCCCTAAGAAGGGCATGTGGATGCTGACCTGTGTGGATGGGCTGCCTGCAAGAAAGGGGGCTCCGGGACCAGGCGCTCAGGCCGAGCTGGGTGGAGCGGCCACAGGCCTGTTCACTCTGAGGCTAGAGGATTCCCTGTGGAATATGGGCCTTGGGGACTGGGGTCAGGCTCCAGGGCAGCAGGAAAGAAGGGCAGGCAGTCACGTCGTGGACTCAGGCTGGCCCTTCCTTCACTAGCTGTGGGATTTGGGCAAGTTATTTAAACCACAGGGACCTCGGTTCCCTCACTTGTAAAGTGGTGGAGGTCACACCACCTCCCAGGACAACATCACAAGTCACAGGACCTTGGCACAGTGCCCCATGTGGGCCAGTGGTGCCCTCGACCAAGGCCAGGGTTCTGGGACCGTAAGGCCGGCTGAGCGCACCCTCTGCAGTGCAGCGGAGCCATAAGCACACGCTGCTTCCAGCGAACACTGAGCACCAACCCCAAGCTCACTCAGTGATGCCAGCAATTTACGTCACATTCTGCCATTTGGGTTTTGACGAAAAAATAATTACAGTGCAAAGATCAACATTCATGGAACTTTAGAATACATTCACAATGGCCCCGGGGTCAGTCAGACCGTGTGCAGAAGAAGCATCTCGGGACTCAGGATGGAGTGATGCCTAATGATGCTCCCATGGGGAAAAGTTCCAAAGTGATCCAAACTAAGGGCATAGTCTACAGACTATAAATTTAGTAATTTAAAAGAAATGCAAATCTTTCTTCTTAGGGAAAACTGGCTTAATACTAACCTATTTTTATTAAAAATTAATCACATATTAAGAAAACTCTTAGTGACTTTTCCACGTAGAATTAATTAAATGCATCAAGTTTTTTAATTGGACAATCCCAAGCATTCAGCACTGATGTTGGCGCCAACAGGCCTGAGTGAAAGTGGTGACTCGGAACCACGGTCCAGGACCACAAGGACTACGAGCCACAGAGCGAGGAGAAAGTCAGTTCTCGCTTCTGTGCTCTGGGCCACATCTCCATGAATGTGCCACAGCCTCTCTCAGAGGAACAGAGAAGGGACATGTGTCTCCCTGTGCTCCAGACTGAGTGCACTGCAGGGCACACCTGGGGCTCTGACTTCCTCTCTTCGCTGTTAGTCCAGCGCACAACATAACGGAGCACAGAGTCTAGAGCAGAAGTGACCTGAGACTGTCCATCCTCCGGTGTTTAGCTTCTTCCCTCTCTCCCACCTTTGGCCTGTCAGTTAACTCTGACCTGAAAGTGCTCCAAGAAGAAGAACTCACAAAGTTCACAATTTTTGCCTTCGAATCCTTCCAAACAGGTGCACGTGTATTCCCCAAGACCATCTTTACATTTGCCCTCGTTCAGGCAAGGATTGCTGTCACACTGGTCGCCATCTGCAAAGAAAGGATTTGGAAACCAGAGCTTGCAGGCGATTCCCATCATCATGGAAATTACTCTGTTGATCTTGGCACACATTTTTCAGATAAGTTGAGTCGACCCAGAATTCTCTCTGTTTTCCTGTAAACAATTTCTCCTGCCTGGACTTCGTTTTATCCCCACCCTTTGTGGCTACATGTACATGATGCCCTTATCTAACTGGATCATCGACAAGCTTCCCAACTTTTACTGAGATGTCTGATGTGTTTTTGCATCAGAGTGAAGAGCTCTGGGCTGGTAACACATGGGTCCAACTGCAAGACAGATGATTGCCTGACACTCAATTCTGGGCTGGGCTAACTAACAAGAGGGATGGTAGGGTTTCTCTTTTCAAATGGTCTGGGGCTAAAATGAAAACGTAAAGACTACTGTCCAGCACTGACAAACAGCCTCGCACTTCTCGCTGCATTTGGACAATCTAACTTAGAGATAGGTCTGACTGTCAGTTTGAGAAATCGAATACTGTCACCAGGATGAAAACACTAGTCATGATTAGTATCATTTCAGATGCTGTAAGCATTAAGTCACGTGGTTCCCTTATTGGAGGACTCAATCTTTCAGATTCTATTTTTTGTTTCTACCTAATATACTTGGATTTAAAAAAAATAGACCATGGAATTTGGTGTCCTCGAATGAGAATAAACTGATTTAAAGCTATATTTAAGTAACAAAACTAAAATTGGTATAAAGTTACTATAAAAAACTATTTTACAATAACTTTTATGGAAACAGAGAGGAAAAGTCTTAAATGAGTAAGATTTAAATAGGAGCAGAAAAGAAATTCAGGAAGCATTTTCAAAATTCAAATACAATTTCTCTCAATGTAAATATCCCAATGAAGCCTTCTTGTTTAAGGTTAAAATAGAAAACATCTCACCTTTGTATTTATTCCAGAATTCAGTCTAAAAGGGAAAAAAGACTTTTAAATACATTATGGAAAAAACAGACATTTCACACCAATAACAACCATAACCTAGTTACTCAACCTGTGCAGGATACTTTCCCCAAACAGAGGTCATTTTCTGGAACAAATTTCTCTAGAACTATTCAGTCCAAAAGAGAAAATCTTTCAGACTTTCTGTACCTGTAAAGATGTGGCTTCGATCATCTTAAATGCACCATCTCTGTTGCATATTGAAAATTTATTTTCAGTTAATCACCAAGAAATGGATTGTACTAAAAAGGGTTTGCTATGTGTGCTCCCCCTCGCTGATCAATGAATGTTTTTTAGTTAAGAAACCTGGGCCAAAGATTCGATAAAGGATCAGGTGCTTGGCAAATAATCATTGTTAATTGAAAAAATGCTAAATGGTAATCAGCCTAAAATAGGGCATCAAGATTATATATTACATCAAAAACATGTTCATAAGTCTTAAAATTTTGTTTCGCTGTCTGTAGTAGGTTGAATAGTGTGTCTCCCACCCAATCCCCCCAAATTGAGGTACAACCTTAGAATGCAACCTCAGACCTTAACTGAGAATAGGGTCTTGGCAGATGTAATTAAGGTAAAAACTGAAGTGAAGTCATACTAGATTAGGGTGGACCCTAAATCACTGAGTGTCCTTATAAGAGACAGAAAATGACATAGAGAGAAGAAGGCCATGTGAAGATGGAGGCAGAGATTGGAGTGGGGCATGTACAAGCCAGGGAACATCAAGGACCGCTGGCAGCCACCAGAAGCTGGAAGCGGCGAGCAGCAGGTTCTCTTTCAGACCTTCCACAATGAACCAACCCTGGCGACAACTTGATTTTGGACTTGTGGTCTCCAGAACTGTGAGAGAATAAATTTCTGTTGTTTTACGGCACCCAGTTTGTTGTACTACTTTACAGAAGCCCTAAAAAACTAATACACTGTCTTTTAAATTTTTATTTTAAAAAATTATCACACAGTAAAATTTTTTTAGTGTACAATTCTATGAAATCCAACACATGCATAGGTTTGTATAACCACCACCACAATCAAGACACAGAACAGTTCCATCTCCCCCTAAACTCTCTCATGCTATCTCCCAACCTTGCTAACCCCTGGCAACCCCCAGCCCTAATGCCTAGCGCCACTAATCCGCTCTTCATCACTTTAGTAATGACTTCTTGAGAATGTCGTATAAATGGAATCATACATTATAAAACCTTGTGAAACTAGCTTCTTCCAGTCAGCACCATGTCTTTGAAATTCATTCAAGTTATGTGCATCATGAATTTCCTCTCGTTTACTGCTCAGTAGTATTCTATTTTGTGGCTGTACCACAGTTTGTTTATCCATTCACCCAACAAAGGACATTTGTAGTATTTCTAGTTTTTTGCAATTATGAATAGAGTTGCTATAAACATTTATGTACATGTTCTTCTGTGAAAAAAGTTTTCATTTCTCTAGAAAAATACCCAGGAATGGGATTGCTGGGCCATATGGCAACTTTATAAGAAATGGCCAAACTGTTTTTCAGAGTGGCTATACCATTTTGCATTCCCACAAGCAGTGTATGGGAGTTCTGGTTGCTCCATATCCTCACCAGCACTTTTTTTGGTGAGTGTTTTTAATTCTCTAGGTATGTAGTGGCATCTCACTGTGGTTTTAATTTGCATTTCTGTAATGGCTAATAATGTTGAATATCTTCTCATGTGCCTTTTTGCCATTCATGTATCCTCTTTCGTGAAGCATCTGTTCAAATCTTTTGCTCACTATGTCTAATTAGGGTGTTTATTTTCTTCTAACGAGTTGTGAGAGTTCTTTATATATTCTGACCATAAATCCTTCGTCAGATATGTGATTTGCAAATATATTCTTAGTCAATAGCTTGTATTTTCATTCTCTTAGTGTTTTTCACATAGCAAAAGTTTTAAATTTTCAAAGTCCAATTTACCCATTTTTTCTTTTATGGATTATACTTTTGGTGTCTAAGAATTTTTCCTAACTCCATATAATGAAAATTTTCTCCTAAAAGTTTTGTTTTACCTTTAGATCTATAATCCATCTTGAGTTAATTTTTGTATAGTTGTTAGGTTTAGGTCAAAGTTGACCTTTTTTTGCACACAAATATACAATTGTTCCAATAACATTTGGTTGAAAAAGATAATTCTTTTTCCATGGAATTGCTTATGCACCTTTGTCAAAAATCAATTGGCCATACTTGTGTGGGTCTATTTATGGACTTTATATTCTGGTCCACAGGGCTATTTGTCTATGTCTACCAGAACCATACATTAATACTTTGTGATTAAGGCAGCCTTACAGTAAGTCTTTAAATCAGGTGGTGTGACTCCTCCACCTTTAACTTCTTTCTCTAAATTGTTTTAGCTATTCTAATTCTTTTGCTTTTCCATATTTCCAATTTTAGAATCAGCTTCTCCCTGACGGAATTTTTATTGACATTGCATTAAATCCATAAATCAAATTGGAGAGGATCAGTATCTTAATATGTTAAGTCTTTCAATCCATGAACACTGTATGTCTATTTACTTAGGTCTTCTTTAATTTCTTTTATTAGTATTTTGTAGATTTCGGCATATGGAGCCTGTACATGTTTTATTAGATTTACACATAAATATTTTTCTTTGGAGTAATAGTGGTACTTAAAATATTTTTGGGTCTAACTGTACATTGCTACTACATAGAAATATGATTAAGATTTGTGTGCTGATCTTGTATTCTGTGACCTTCCTAGACTCACTTATAGTTTTAGGAGTATCTTTTTCAAATTCTGTGGGATTTTCTATGTAGACAATCGCGTCATCTGCAAGTAAGGATAGTTTTATTTCTTTTTCTTGACTTATTGTTAGGCTTTCTTTATGTCTAAGACTTCCAGTATAGTGTTAGATTGGGAGTGCTGAGAATAAACATCCTTGCCTTGTTTCCAGTCTTAGGGGAAGCATTCAGCTTCCACCATTAAGTATGGTATCAGTTGTGGGTTCCTTATAGATGCTCTATCAGGTTGAAGAAGTTGCCTTTTATTTGTAGTTTGCTGATATATGATCATGAATGGATGTTGCATTTTGTCTAATGCTTTTTCTGCATCAATTGATATGATTTTCTGGATTTTCTTCTTTAAGCTGTTAATATAGTAGATCACATTATTGATTTTTAAATATGGAGCCAGCCTTGTGTGCCCTAGATAAACGCACTTGGTCATTCTGTATTCTTCTTATATGTTGCTGTATTCAATTTGCTAATATTGTGTTGAGGATTTTTATGAGACTCATGAGAGATACTGCTGTGTAGTTTTCTTTCTTCCTTCCTTCCTTCCCCCCCCCCCCCCCTTTCTTTCTCTTTTCACTGTCTTTGTTGGTTTGGGCATCAGAGTGATGCTGGCCTAAAACAAACTGAGAAGTGTTCCCTCTTCTTCTCTAGAAAGGATTATACACAATTGGTGTTATTTCTTCTTTAAATCTTTGGTAAAATTGACCAGTGAAACAATCTGGACCTGGACATTTCTTTTTCAGAAGGTTTTTAACTAAGAAATTGAACTTGCAGATATAACTTTCAGATTGTGCATATTTTGCTAGTTTGTGGTTTTGAGGAATTGGTCCATTTCATCCAAACTGTCCAAATTTCATCCAAATTTCTGTGTGAAGAGTTGTTCATAGTATTCTCTTACTATCCTTTTCTACATCTGCAGGACCTTTAACGATATTCCTTCTTTCATTCCTGATATAGGTAATTTGCATGTTTTTTCTTTGTCCATCTTGTTATATCAGTTTTATCGATTTTCTCTACTATTTTTTTTAAAGATTTTATTTTTTCTTTTTCTCCCCAAAGCCCCCCGGTACATAATTGTGTATGTAGTTGTGGGTCCTTCTAGTTGTAGCATGTGGGACTCCGCCTCAGCATGGCTTGATGAGGACTGCCTTGTCCGCATCCAGGATTCGAACTGGGAAAACCCTGGGCCGTGGAAGCAGAGTGCACAAACTTAACCACTCGCCCACGGGACTGGCCCTTCTCTATTATTTTTTATGTCTTCAATTTCACTGATTTCTCCTCTTTGGGGTTTATTTTGTTTTTCTTTTTTTTAGCATCTTAAGGTGGAAGCTTATTGATTTGAGACCTTTCTTTTTTTTCCAATGAAAACATTTAATGCTATAAACTTCCCTATAAGCACTACTTCAGCTGCAACCCACAGTTTATATGTTGTATTTTCATTTTTGTTCAGTTGAAAATATTTTCTAACTTCTTTTGAGACTTCCTCTTTGACCCATGGATTATTTAGAAGTGTGTTAATTTCCACATACTTCAAAATTTTTCTGTACTGATTTTTGGTTAATTCCATTATGGTCAGACAATATATCTTATGTGCTTTTGATCTTTTAAATTTGTAAAGGTGTATTTCATGACACAGCATATAGTCTATCTTGTGGAATGTTCCATGGGTGACTGGAAACAAAACGTATTGTGCTGTTGCCAAGAATTCTATAACTACTAATTAGATTCAGGTCAAGTGATGTCTGGAGAACTGGAGGAAACAAAACAGTAAACTTACAGCCAGTTCTATGGTACTTTGTATTCCAGTCTTTTTCTTCAATGCACTGCCATTTCCTTTTCAAGGTCCTCAGGGGCTCCATCCACTCTATCCAGGTTTTGTAGCTACATTTAGTAAGAGAAAAAGGGTGGGGTCTGCTTTCTCCATATTACTTGGAACCAGAAATTGCTGATAACCTTTGACCCAGTAATCCTTCTCTGGAGCAGCCATTCTAACTTAGAAGATAATCCAGAAGAAACCTATGTATGTGCTTTCATAATAGCCATATTAAAAATAACTTACATGGTCAAAACATGAAGAGAGTAAATGCACCCATACAATAAAACATAACTTAGATCTTTAAAATTATAAATATGGTAACCATGTAAAAGTAAGAAAGAATGGGAAATGATGCTGAGTAAAAAAGCACAACATAAACTTGTGTTGGTGTTACAAGTACTTGTATTACTTTTTTTTTTTTAAAGATTTTATTTTTTTTTCCTTTTTCTCCCCAAAGCCCCCCAGTGCATAGCTGTATATTCTTCATTGTGGGTCCTTCTAGTTGTGGCATGTGGGACGCTGCCTCAGCGTGGTCGGTCTGATGAGCAGTGCCATGTCCACGCCCAGGATTCGAACCAACGAAACACTGGGCCGCCTGCAGCGGAGCACGCGAACTTAACCACTCGGCCACGGGGCCAGCCCCTACTTGTATTACGTTTTTTAAAAAAAAACTATGTATGTATACATGAGCTAAAGCATTTAAAATTGAAAATATTTCCTGAAATTATGAATAATCTTTTAAAAGAGACAAATTGATTAATTGGTGACAAGGAGTAAAAATGAATTCTTAATTCCTCTTCTCTCTGGGGGCTGAAATAGGCAGTGGTACTCAAACGGATGGCAACACACAAGAGTCCCTTGCAGACCATGATCTTTTGCAGGAACACAGAAATGTCTGAGTGATACAACGGACAGAAGTGCCAAATGTTGGTCTTCCCAGCCTATCAGTGGTCGCTCCGTTCTCTGCATTTTCAGGTTTCACTGCAGGAAGCAGGGTACGTCCACACCGCCACCAGAGTTCACCAGGAATGTGGGGCAGCCTGTACCCAAGAGGCATGGAGGGCCAAATCCGTGTTGGCCTGCTCTTCGGAGAGCAGCGTGGTGCTGTGTGGACCACACCATTCCTGACAAACAGCTCCAGGGGCGCTGTGAGACCGAGGGCCCCTTGGGCCAGGCGCGTGCTCCATGTGCTCTGGGAGGACGGGCTCTCCCGACTCCCTTCAGGAGCTGTGGCAGCCTGTCAAGGGGTCTGTCTGCAGCCAGGAGAACGCTCAATGGCTTCGGACACACAGAGGTCCACAGGGATGGACTTGGCTCCCTCAGGCCAAGAGAGGAAGGTTCCGGCAGCCTCCCCGTGGGCCTTCCTCAGATTCTCCAGTGGGCAGGTGGCCTCCTCCGGGGCCATCCTTGGGCTCTCCGGCAGGCAGCCTCAGCACGGGCCTTCCTCAGGCTCTCCGGTGGGCAGGCAGCCTCGTCCGGGCCTTCCTCGGGCTCTCCCGCGGGCGGCCTCCTCCTCCTCCTGCCAGGCCTTCCTCGGGCTCACCCGCGGGCAGGTGGCCTCCTCCTGGGCCTTCCTTGGGCTCTCCCGCGGGCGGCCTCCTCCTCCTCCTGCCGGGCCTTCCTTGGGCTCTCCCGTGGGCAGGTGGCCTCGTCCGGGCCTTCCTCGGGCTCTCCCGCGGGCGGCCTCCTCCTCCTCCTGCCGGGCCTGCCTTGGGCTCTCCCGTGGGCAGCCTCCTCCCGGGCCTTGTGGACTCTGGGAAGGTGGTGCCGTGGATGTGGGAGGCAGCGACCTCGAACAGCCCAGGTGCAGCCCCCACCCCGACATCGCGGGGTCCATACAGACCACAGGGTCCAGGGGCAGTGGCTGTCTGTCCTCCGGGTCCGGCGTCGCACGAGGGCATAGGCAGCCCCCTGAAGGCTGGCGGTGCGGGAGGCGCGAGGGTCCTGAGGTGGGCTCACCACAGGACGCCATGTCGCCGGCCCGCTGGCCAGGTCACCCTCGTCCCGCCCGGTTGGAGTCCAGCGGCCGCCGTGAGGAGGTGTCTCTGCCCTCGGAGCTCGCAGTCAGCACAGGGCGACGTGCGGCCGGGCCGCATGCGACCCACGGGCAGCGGCACTCGGCCCCTGCTGGCCCGCCGAACTCCCGACAGTCTCCGGGGCAGGCTGGCAAGCACAGGGAGACGCCCCGCCCCGCGCCGGAGACGAGGCCGAAGGCAGACGTGCCGCGCGCCGCAGCCCGAGGGCGGGGCCTCCGCAGCAGCCCGCCAGGGGCCGTGGGCGGGGCCTGCGCGCGCCCGAGCGCTGCGGCGTCAGCCTGTGGCGGCCGCGGCCTGGCCCAGCTCCTGCCCGGTCCCTGCTCACTACCGTCTTCCCAGTCTTCAGCGTCTTCAGCGCGTTCCTGCGGCTTCGGCTGCCGCCCAGCCCTGTCCCGCCGCCGCCTTTTCGGACGTCTCGGCCCATGGCGGACCCGGCCGGGTCCCAAGGTGCACGAGGCGCGCAGGCGACTTCCCGGGCAGCGCCCGAGGCCCCGCCTCTCCCAGGGGCGGGCGTCTGGCGCGCGGGTGCTGCGCAGGCGCAGTGCGGAGCCTCGTGGCCCCGAGTAGCTCGCGCGGCGCCCTCAGGGCCGGCGTCGAGGGTGGCGGCGGCGTGGCTGTGCCCGGAGGCCCGCCTGGTCTTTCCCGTTTTAGGATTGATTCGGCAGTCGCTCCACAAGTTCCCACGGCCCTGCCACTGGCTTCTGGCCACACCCTCCCTCCGGCCACCGCCCTCCGGACCGTGGCTGCGCCTGACGCTGCGGGTGAGGGCCTCAGTCTCCCCACTGCCCCGCCAAGCGGGAAGGCCCCCGCGGCTCGCCTCTGCAGCGGCCACAGCCCGGAAGGGCCAGCGTGGCCCGTGGTCAGCTTCTGGATTGGCCTGGGGGCTCGGCCTTTGGGGTGGGCCTCTGGGGTCACCTGCAGGTCAGCCTAGGGGGGTGGGGCTCCATGGTCGCCTGCAGGTCAGCCTGG
>NC_060272.1:2529817-2544295 GCF_021613505.1 Equus quagga
CCGTAGTCGCCTGCAGGTCAGCCTGGGGGAGGCCTCCGGGGTCGCCTGCAGGTCAGCCGGAGGGGTCGGCCTCCTGGAGGCCCTCCCAGGCCCTTACCGTCCGCTCGACGTCCTCGAAGACCTCCCGGGCCTCCTCGAAGGAGCAGCTCTCCTCCCTGCACTCCCTCTCGAGGTTCCCCTTCTTGAGCTCCTCCAGGAACGAGTTGGCCCTGCGGACGCGGTGCAGGAGGCCGTGCGCGCGGTCCCGGCTCAGGAACACTGCGGGCGGAGGGGGCGCGGATGGAGGCGGCCGCCGTGGAGGAGCGCCGCCTGCCCCCGCGCCACCGTCCCCGCCACGCGGCTGCCCTCTGCCTGGCCCGCCCGGCGCCACTGGCCCCACCACTGGCCCCTGCCTGGCCCGCCCGGCGACCCTGCGCCCCCGTCCCCACCACGCCACTGCCCTCTGCCTGGCCTGGCTCTGAGTCAAGCGGGTGGGGAGTTGTGGTACTGTTTCCAGCACCGTGTACCCCTGAAAGCATGATTTCTATCCACTCCCGGGATGCACAAAAACACAATTAAAGCAAAAGTTGCCAGAAGTAGTGCTTACACTACTTTCTAGAAAATACTACTTATTACAAAGTTTTCTACTTGATTCTGTTCTATTCCATTTTTGAAAACCCGCTATATTGATTTCATGAGTCACAAGTGAGTGGTGACCCGCCAGCTAAATGTCCTGGATCAGAGCCTCTCTGGCCATCCCTGTGCATGAACCGACGCTGAGCTGGGCCGCCCCGCCGTCTTCCCTCTCTCACCCTCTCCTCGTCTCCTCCGGGAATAGGGAGGCCCTCAGATGCTTGTCTCGGCCCTCTGCCCTCCTCTCCTTTTCCCGCTGAAGAATGTGGAGGCTCCCCGTGATGAAGTTGACTCTCCAGCTCCGTGCTTCTGGTGCCAGCTTTCACCCTGAGCTCTGTCCCCAGCTCCCTCACCATCATGGCCGTCTCCCCTGTCTCAGCTCCGAACCCCCACGTCCCACACCGAAAACCAGCGCTGCGGGATCCAGCGTCTTCAGTTTCAAGTCCTCCTTGGTCACCTCCTACGTGACACTGGCAAGTGGGAATTCCCGTGCCTGCTTCCTAGGGTTGTTTTAAACAATGTACAACTTGTGGTGTTCACTTAGGTACACACTAGGCAGTAAAGATTAGCTTCATGCCTACCTCAAATGACTTTCCGAATTCTCTGTTTCTTTCAGTGACATGGATATTTTTCCGACAACACCAGGCTCAAATTTATTTGTGGGCCCCCTCACATTCCTTGGAACATCTGCTCCGCTAACAAGTGCTTACTTTGACATACAGCCCACACGTGGGTTTCCTGCCTCCCTCCTTCCACACGTGGGTCTCCCCTGTTGTTTTTCTCTCTCTCCTTCACCGTTCACCGCTTCCTCATCTCCCACACACCTGCATCCCCTCGTCTCTCCCAAGCACTCCTGTCCTTCCTCTTGATCCAGGATGCAAATGAGCCTCAGGGTCTCCCCAGCCCCAGGGGTGCCTCCTCTCTGCTCTCTCCTCTGGCTCTGCTTCTCTCCTTTCTGGCCTCTTCTCTTTGGACAGGGCCTGGGGTCCTGGAAGGCCCAGAGGCCCCCATCTGTCCAGCCTCACATTGGGCAGCCCCTTCCCCTGGCCAAGCCAGCCTGGGGGTGGTGGCCCCAGCTCTCATTCTCTCCCCTGCCATGGAAGCGTCTCTCTGCCTGTGACCCCCACCCAGCTCACTTTGGCAGTGGAGGGGGGCTTCTCTCTGTCTCTCCTCCCACCTCCCCCTTCTCTCCCTCTCCCTCTCTGTCTCTGTCTCTCTGTCTCTGTCCATGTTTCCTTCTGTCTTTGTGATCTCTGATCCACTGTCTGACTCTCCACCCACAGGGAGGCACACCTGGCCCTAAGCTGCCCTTGGCTGAAACTGCCAAGCCCAGCCATCTCACACCAGCCTTCACGAGGGGACGGGCACCCACTATCCACACTGCCGAGGTTCCAGGGCGTCACTCTGACCCATCCCCACCCCAGGGACCACCTCTGCAGTCTGCAGGGTGGGGGCACTTACCGCTTCCTCCTGGCAGCAGGAGGCCTGCCAGGGAGGCACTGAGCAGGACGAGGCACAGCGGGCCCGCCATGTTGTAGCCAAGGACAGTGTCTCTGTCCCTGCTGTCACAGGTCTCCAGGGCAAGGTTCACTACCCTGGCTTGAGTCTGGCTGGTTGTCCTTCCACTTATCACAGCCTCCTGATTGGAGACTGGGCCTGTGGGGGTGGGGGGATGGTCAGGGACAGGTGACCATGCCGGGCCATGGTAACCCTGGCCTGTGCAGTCCTGGGGAGGTCCTGGCTGAACCTCTTCCTCGTTAGTAACCGTATCCAGCAGGGCCTGCTGTGGGCATGGGAACTTTTTGTTCTGAGAGAACAGAACGTTGTTTTAGAGTCTTCAGACATTTGTGTCTAGCTCTCATTTCGTCCTTATACCCACAATAAAAGCTAAGTATCATTTCCCCATCTTTTCTCCAGAACAGAAGACTGAGGTTTAGAGTGAGCTGAAGGGTCAGTCAGGGCTGAGTGTGGTACATGCTGGCTTTGAACCCAGGACTCTGCCGCAGGGTCCTGCTTTCCCTCAGTCTGCACTGGTCGTGTTCACAGGCCTCTCTCTCCAGGTGGTATCAGGTGGCGCCCCACAAAAGGCCTTCCATCACAGAGGGTCCTGGCGCCTGCGCTTTACCTGCATGTTGGGCTTGTGCCTCACCCAAAAGTTCAGGGGCTCTGGGAGGCAGAGAGTATCTGTGACCCTTCTGTGCCACATGGCTCCTTGCGCAGAGGCTCTCACACATATTTCTGGGAGGAGTACTTCCTGCCCGGTGCACCTGGAGGGAACTGCTCTGCTGGGACCCCCAAGTGATCTGTGGACCACAGGAGAGCTTGGCCCGAAGTTGAGAGGGACTGTGTCAGGAGGAGCTGCTGGACCTGCCTCTCTCAGCCCCACAACAAAACCATGGAGGCGCCTGCAGGCATGGGGCCCGGCTTCCCCAATAGCGGCTTCACCTTGCATACCCCACTGGGGCCTGGCTGGAGGGCAGGGGAAATGAGCCCTGAGACACCAGAGGCCTCATGGTGAAGCCCATCGCTCACTTACACAAGGCCCAGTACAGGTCACTGGGGAGAGAAGGCAAGGGCTGCACGGTGCCCGGGGGTGGGGCCTGGGGGCTTCCTCCACCAGCCCCACCCCTGTCCTGTCCTGGGCCCCTTGTGCCGGGCCGGGAAGGATGGAGGACGCTTGCTCAGTGCTCACCAGCTCTGCAGAATTCGAGAGTCTCCCCTGCCTGGCTCTCATCCCCGGGGAGGTCCCAGAACTAGGGCTGCATCTCCTCACGACAAATGACAGGCCCCAGGGAAGAGGAGTCGCCTCAGGTCTGGGCCCTGAAAGCAGCTCGCTCCCTCCACGGGCAGCCTGGAGGGAGGAGGAGAGGTGTGCACACAGTAGGTGGACACCAGGTACCCGGCCACCCACCCAGCCAAAGCCTCCCCAGAGTGTCAGGCTTGGGGACACGGCCCCAAGCCCTCTGCTGATCGGGGTCTCTGCAGCTGGACTACAGGCTCAGGAGGACAAGGCCTGCGAACTGGTCAGCGAGGTCAGTGCTGGGCCAAGAGAGCCGAGGGCGGGGCTGGGGGGGAGACCGCACTGTACTCCAGGGCACCGAGCACCCTGACACGTTGCGTGCCGTGATGGACCATCCGACACCCTGTCCCTTGGATACGAGCCCGTTGTGTCTGGCTTGTTTGCTGCTCTGTCTCCAGCACCCAGAGGGGTGTCTAGCACACAGTAGGTGCTCAGTAGTCACCAAGGGACCCAATGAATCAGTGATGTCCCAAAATGCTCCTGCTTGGGGCCCAAGGCCAGGGCTGGTCTTTCGCAGGGTGGTCACGGTGACACGCAGAGCCTGGTCCTTGGGATGACCTGCAGTCGATGCCCTGGGTCTGTCTCACCTGGTCTCTTTGTGCTGCGATGCTGTCTCTGGGCACATCCAGCACGTGGGGGAGACAGGGTTCTGCATGAGCCCTTTCCCGGCCCCAGTGCCTGGTGGTCAGGATGATCTGAGATCCGCTCTCGGAGAGACGGAGATGATCTCTAATGGCGAGCGTGTCTGCACGTCAAGTCTGTTAGCCTTCAGGGATCATCCTGATGTCGCCCAGCACCCAGCTTACCGCAGCACTGTGACACCTGGGGAAACTGAGGCATAGCTAGCGACCCACCCAGGACCCCGTTTAACCCCGTGTGGGTCTGAGGGCTCCTCCCTCCTCCCCTCTTCTTCCCAGGAAGAGGAGTCCAGCCAGCTTTCGTTTCCAGAAAGAAACAAGAGACTCGCTGGGCTCAGGGCCTCCAGAGACCTTGAGCATTTTGGCTGCAGAACTTCCCCTGAGTGCCTGGCAGCCTGAACCTTTGAGCTGGAGGACATCCAGACGTCTTCAAATCGGCTTTACCGTTCATGACAATGTGATCGAATCCTCCCTGGCACCTCATTTTAGGAGCACTGGTTCCATCCTCATGACAAGCATCGAGGGGGGCTCCCATTTCATAGACAAGGAAACAAGCACAGAGAGGGTAGCGACTCGGCCAAGAGTGAGAGGCAGGGCCACTCTGATGCAGGAGGTTTGGCCCAGTGTCTGGTCTCCCACTGCAGGCCCGATGGTGCGGTGGGATCCCTGATAGTCACAGCCTGAGCCGGGAGCAAACCTTCTCTGTAAAGACCCAGGGTGTGGACACAGTGGGTCTGCAGATCAGACGGTCTCTTTGGTCAGATGGTCTCTGTCCCAACTACTCAGCGCTGCGTGTTAAGCAGCCATGGATGATGCATGAAAGAGTAGGCATGCCCCAATAAAACTTTATTTACACAAATAGGTGGCCTGGACTCAGCCCCAACCGCAGCCTGTGGGTCCCTGGTCTGCTCCAAACTAAATATGGCTGACCATTCAGCAGAGTGAGCCCTGGCTGCCTAGCTCACAGGCATTAAGCACCGTGGGTATTCCAGGCACAGGCCAGGCCAGTCGCCGTCCCCCAGGTGTGTCCCAGGGGAGATGGGCACCCGCCAGGTTTTCTCCATCCACCTTCGCCAAGTTCAAGTGGGGCCCACTTTTGAATCCGATCCCCTCCCCTGGTCGTTTCCGTCCCAACCTGAGGCCTATGGGGCCCCACAGTTGCCTGTGGGACTTGATGAAAAGGTAACCCACTGGGTCCTCCCCTGGATCCTGATTCCCCAGGAGGGACTGGGGACCTGTGTTCCGTGGAGTGCCCCTGGTGGTCCTCAGGCCAGTGTTCCCCAGAGCTCTCTTTAGGGCCATCATGGACTAGGGCCTTGGCAGGAAGAGAACACCCAGTTCTGTAGGGTTTGGGAACTACGGCTTCCAAAATCCTTCAGAGAACTCTTGGTTTTAAAAACCAGGCTCCAAGTAAGAAAGTTCATGTCAGTGTGTCATTAATTGTGAAAGAAAAGAACAGCTCGGTGACAGACACCAGGGTCTCAAGGTTGTGAATTACAGACAATGCGCAAATGGCGGGCTGCCAGAGATAATGCTCTGAGGGGATCCGGCTGTTTGGTGTTAGAGGGGAGAAAGGGTGGCAGACGGTCTGTGGTGCGTGAGACCCTTCCATTCTATGGTAAAAAATACATATATAGAAAGATCTGGAAGGATATTCGCCAAAAGGAATGGATGATGCTTCCAATGTATCTGAAATGTTGAAATATTCGTGTAAGAGAGAAAAGAAGATGAAAGAAGACAGCCCTCAGAAAGCACATGCGTGTGAATACACCTGTCACGCCTCCGCCGCGTTGGCGTTGAGATGGAGCAGAGCTGTGCAGGCGTGCATGGCCACATCTCCAGACCACGGCAGTGCCTCCTGTCTCCCTCGTCCACTCTCCTGTGTCTGTCGTCTTTCTATTTCCCACTTGGTCTGTCTCCTGGAATCTCTGAGTCTCTCGCAGTGTCTCAGTCTCTCCGCATCCCTCATACTTCACTCTCCTTCTCTTGGGCTCTTCTCCTTGCCTGTCCCTCTGTCTCCCTCTCAGGCCCCCGTCTCTCTCCCTCTCCCCTCCCCACCCCAAGATGCAGAAGAATTTACAGGACCTGATGCCAGGACAAGCCCAGCAGCAGCAGCTTTATTCCGAAGAGTGCATGCCCATGCTAGGGGAACGGGGCCCGGAAGAGGCCTTCTGAGTGTGGCTCTGAGCGCATGAGCCTGCGCAGCCACTCTGTGTACTGGGAGACCCTGGTGTACACCCCAAAGTGGCCCACGGCTGCACAGCCCTCACCCCAACTGACGACGCCTGTCAGGTACCACGTGCCCTGGAACTTGGTGGCGTGCGGACCCCCACTGTCGCCCTTGCAGGCATCCTGTGTCCCATCCACATAGCCAGCACAGAACATGTTCTCCGTTAATGCCGGGGAGCCCTCCATCCTGTGTGACTGCTCCAGACAGTCCTGGGTTCTCAGCCGGGGCACGTTGATGAGCATGAGCTCAAGGGCCGTGGCACCCCTGTGGAGGAGCTGGCCCCAGCCGCTGACGGACGAGAAGCGGACTAAGGTCAGTGTCCTCTCGGAGAAGGCCTTCTCGGGCAGACAGAGGGGCACCACGTAGTCAGTGAAGGTCACGGGCCTGCGCAGGCGAAGCAGAGCCAGGTCGTGGTCCGTCTTGAGCCGGACGTACTTGTCGGGGACAATAATCTGAGCCACTTGCTGCTCCTGCTCATCGCCGTCCTCCTCGCTGAGGTCGTGCTCTCCTGCAGGGAGACCAGCACCACTCACAGTCCTTGCCCCACAGCCTCGGGAATGACCCTTCCTAGAGTCTCCTTTGGGGCAGGTGGGGCCCTGCATCCAGCCCCAAGGGGGCCTGAGCAGCCTCCCAAGTGGCTGCTGCTGGGCTCCGTGCAGGGTGTGACTCAGGGGTGACTCTGGAACCTGGGGCTGAAGGCACATGGGGGGGTTTAGGCCAGACAGCTGTGGGTGGGTGAGGAGGGGCTGCCCAATTCCCCCAGCTCTTCCAGATAGGGCCTGGACTCCCTTGGGGGTCCTTGTCCCATAAGCCCACAAGGCAGAGGCCCACCCGCAGTGGCTCCAGAGCCCTGCATGACTGCATCCCCCTCAGGGCCCAAGAGAGACAAAGCAGGTGCAGCGTCACCCCCCCCCCCCCCCATGTCTTTATTTGAGATGGGAAAGAGGCTGAGGGACGATGGCGCAGTGGGACCCCTTGGGCAGTGGGGTCTGCCCAGGCCCTGCCTGTTTCTCTGAAAAACCTCATCTGGTTGTGGAAGTCAGCCGCTCGAGGCCCAAAGCTGAGCCCTGGGTCGTTGTCTTTGAAGAGCCTTCCTTGGTCAGGAGGAGGTGAGCACAGACTTACCCAGCACCACCGTCAGGTTTTTCCAGCTCCTGATTCTGTCGAAACAGTGGGCTGCAGAGACCACCCAGGTGGTGTCGAGCAGGGTGCCCCCGCACAGCAGCTCCCCGTTCATCTTCAGGAGAGCCTGTCAAGGGCACAAAACAGGTTGGAAGCTTGCATTATTGTCACTGCTTCCTTGGGGCCTCCCCTTTCCCGGGCACCCTCAGGGGCAGCTGGGTTTACAGGATGGTTTCTGAAATCCTGGGGGCTCCCAGAGCCCTTCCTTGGGAAAGCTGTTCCGAGGCCACTCCAGCAGGTGGCCACCCCACCGCTGAGGGAAGGAAAGCCTCGGGTGCTGGCCTGATGATGGGAGTGTGGGTGCTGGACCCCTCTGTGCACCTCCCAGTGTTGTCACCCAAGTGTGACCCAACACGCCCGATTTGGAAAGGTCAGGCCAAGGCCGTGTTCCCAGAGCATGTGAGGAGCAAAGGAAATAACCGGTGAAGCACTGAGCCCAGTAGTCGGCACCCAGGGGACCCGCAGGGAATGCTTCCTTCTTTCTTCTTCCTAGAAGCAAACAGGGTGCTGAGCGGGGCCCCGAGGGAATCTTGGGGGGAGATATTTTCCCTGCAGTGATTCTCCTAGGATGAATGGGAAGGGAGCCCAAGTCTCTGGCCTGGCTGCCTGCGGACAGCCAGGCCAGAGGGCAGGCTGGCTGAGGGGGAGGCAGCCCAGCAGGTAAATGGTCCTGGTCCGGTTATTGCTGGTCACCATGTGCTGTGCTGAGGTCAATCAACCAAGGAGAAGAGACTGGAAATGGGGTCAGCCAATCTGGGGCCCAATGTCCCGAGTTGTGGACAGCAGGACAAAGCAGCCCAGGGAGGCAAGTCTGAGCCCCTCAGAGAAGCCACAGTAAAACCCCACGATAGAAAGAGCCTCCCGTGGATCAGAGCCGCAGCTGCTGCAGGTGAGGGCTGGACCAGGCACCCAGAAGTCTAACCCGGTCCTGGCTGATGGTGACTGTGGCTGCAGCTCTGAGGGGCAGGCTGGGCTGGGGTGGCTGTGACAACCTGGATCTGTGCCTCCTGGGACCAAGTCTCAGCTCCGACCTGAGCAAGGTGCTGAATCTCACTGGGCCTCAGTTTCCTCACCTGTAAAACGGGGTGAGAGTTGCACCCACCCCTTGGGCAGGGTCGTGGGGGTTAAGTGGCATTGAGACATGAGGTCTTGTGGGGCCAGGCCCAGGAAGCACGTGCTGGGAAGCAGTGTCTGCTGCAGTCACGCGCAGTGAGCCCAGCCAAGCATGCCCTGCCGTAAATGCAGAGACACCCACGTCTGCCAACCCACCTCTACCTCACAGAGGCTTTGCCAAACCATCTCGGGGACTCTGGTGAACACACCAGCCCCATTTGGACGTGTCTAGCTCAGATTGTTCCTCTGAACACCAAAACCTGGGGTTCTGCAAAGCTGAGGAGTGCCCTGGACCTCGGAGGCCCCTCCAGGCCCTGGCTGCTGTGGGAGGAGGAGCGGGGCGGGGGGAGGTGGGGCGCACGCAGGGCCGCCAGCTTAGCAAGACATGCAACTTCCGAGGCTGGTCTAGAAGGGCCAGATGGACGCCAAACCAGAGGACCGGAGCTGCCCAGAGCCTGGAGTCAGCCCACAGTGACAGGTGACTTTCCAACTTCTCTTGAAAGTTCTTGTAGATTTACTTTTATTTCTAAAAATCCCTCACTGTTTGACTTGGGGTGTCCCCACATGAAGAGTTAAAGAGGAGCCACTGAGTCGGGCTCAGACCTGAGTTTGCGGCTCGAATCACACGTGGGTGCACCCCCCGGGCTCTTGTGAAATGCAGATTCTGGGCCAGGGGGTCTGGGGGCCTGAGACTTGGCATTTCCAACAGGGACTGGGCTCACAGCGACCTCACAGAGAGGCGGCCTGGAGGGGCCACGGCCCCACAGACCTGACTGCCTGCGGAGGGTTTTGTCATGGATCAAGAATCTCAGCTCCCAGAGGCAGGCAGTAGATGGAGCTGTGGAGGCGACGGAGCTGGGTTCAAATCCTGTGTCTGCCATTTAGTGCGTGTGTGGCCTCATCTGTAAGCGGGCATGCCCACGATGAGGTGGTGTGGGAGGGTTCGTGAGCTGACAGAGGTGCCATTGGAGCATGAAATCCCAGCTAAATGCAGATGTTGCTGCCTGCAGGCGACCGTGGACTTAGAATGAGGAGGAATCCTGACTGCAACAGGGTGACTGGGGGCCGGGGTGTCCTGCGGCTGACCCGCCCTTTCCTCCCAGGCCCTGAAGTCTTACCTGCCAGGGACACTGCCCTTTGGGGCACACCTTGCCTCCCACAATTCGGCCTTGGGGTTTGGTGTCATTTCTTTTTTCCAGAACAGGTATTTTTCCACACGGGTATTCAACTGTACAAAACAAAAGTCAGCAAGCCATGCGGACTCACCCCGGACGAAGGTGCTGGTGAGCAGAGGGCCTGAGCCCTGCGGGCAGAGGCTCTGCCTCTGGCTCCTGCCCGGGGCTGTGGACGCCGCTGGTAGGCAGATGGGGCCGGGGCTGGCTTTGCAGGAGCAGAGGGCCTGACTTCTTGAAGCTGATAGTTTCTCCAGGGGAAAAAGATGTGCTGCTTGAATTTACTAATGGATGAAGGAGCTTCTGTCTAACGGCCAGCCAGCCTCTCAGACCGCTGCGCTGCCGCTTGACCGCACTCTCCGTGTTTGGTCTGCTCCAATAAAGTCTGGGCTGGGAGGGAAAGCGTCTAGAGGTGGCGACTGAGTTTGGGGCTCCTTAGAAGGCTGGGCACACCTCATCAGTGTGAAGAGAGACAGGGCTTGGGGTGCCTCAGCCTGTGCAACAGCAGCCCCGTTAATTTGAGGTTGGTTTGGAATAGTTTTCCATTTTCCTGAAAGTACTAGCCTTGAAAAAAGATTTGCAGTGCAGAGTTGTGTTGCCGTCAGTGCAGACCCTGTGTGGCATGAACTCCCAGCAGAGTCTAGGCGCTGGGAGTGGGGCCAGGAGAGCCTCCTGCTGCTCCGCTGGCCCCGCTAGAATGGGCAGGTGGCCGGAGGCCCAGCCAGGAAGCTGCTCCCAGGGCTCTGTCACTGTTCCCCACCCGCTGTTGTCCTGGCCTGCACTGAGGTGGGGGCGGCCACCTCCACCCTTGTGTCCTCCTGGCCTCGCTGCGTGGAGTGGTCAGCACGGAGGAGATCCACAGTGGGTGTGTGCCCCACTTCTCATCTTTTGGCCAATAAGAGAATTTGTGGCAAGCAGGAACTGGGGCTAAAAGGAAACAGTACGTAGCCCCTGGAGCACGGTGCCTGAGAACACCTTACCTGTGGGTGTGCAGGACACCCCATTGGCCTGGAGCGTGTACCCCTCGTGGCACCAGCAGGAGCGCCTGGCCCCTGCGTGGTCACTGCAGTATTGCTCACAGTCCCCGTTGTTGTTCATGCAGATCAGCTGGTCGTCCGTGTCTGAAGACAGACAGGGACAGCCTGAGAGGGCCTCCACTGGTCAGGGAAAGCCAGCCCTGGTGGCCACCCCTCCCTGGGCCACGGCCAGAATTCTGCACTAAGACGGCCCTCAGCTGCTGGCTACAGAGACTGAGCCCGACACCACCTCCCTCTGCAGATTGATCCAGAAGGGCAGGACCTGGACTTAGGGGGGTCCCAGGCTAGACAGTGGGGATGCAGGGCGGGCATGCAGTGTCACCCTCCCAGGAGCTGAGGAGGGCTGGGGGAAAGCAAAAGTCCCCAGTGGACAACTCAACAGGACACCTGCCAGCGAGAGGTCAGAGGGATGAGACCGGTCTACAGCCAGGTCCTGGTGCCCCCGTGAGCTGGCCCGGGGCTGACCACTGGCTCGGACAGACAGAGACAAAGAACGTTTGATCTGGCTCTGAAGGAGAGCCCTTTGATGTGGGAAATGGGATTGGCTCTCTGTGTAAGTTCAGGACCCCCAGGGGGAAGGCCAGTCCTGGGTGTGAATTCATACCAGGGCTCCTGACCTTTAAAGGTCTTGAATGGTTCACACCAGAACTGCTAAGCATCAAAAATCCTGGGAGTGAATTCACACCAGGGATGCTGAGCATCAAAGGCCAGGCAAAGACACTGAGGTTTTTTTGCCCCAGAACTCTCAGGAAGCATCTCCTTAGTTTTTGCTTCACTTTCTCTGGCCTCTGTTCTGCTTAGAGCAGAAGGCAGCTGTGGCCCGGAAGAGCTCATTCTGTATTGCAATGAACTTTTGTGTAATAAAGGATTAACCTTGCCCAAAGAGATGCCTGCCTGTGTCTTCAGCTCCCGGGAGGTGAGTTCTACACCCTCTCTGGTTAAGTTGGAACTTTTAATTTAATCTGCCTGATAACAGCTTGTTTCCCTGGGGGCCTTGGGCCACACAGTATCAGCTCCCCCTCTGGAGGGGCTGGAGACTGAGGTGAGCCATGTCTATGTGACTGAGCCCCAATAAAACCTCTGGACAGCGAGGCCCAGGGGCGCTTCCTACATTGGTAATACTCTGTACATCTTGTCACTTGTCATCTAAGACATCAGTCTTAGAAAATGAAAGCTGTGCGTGTGACCCCCATGGGAGAGGACAGCTGGAAGCTGGCATCTGGTTCCTTTGCTGGCTTTAATCTCCATCCTTTAGCTGTGGTCAACTGTAACTGGAGCATATCAGCCTTCAGTGAGCTCTGTGAGTCCTTCTGGCAGATTATTGAACCTGAGGATGGTCTGGGGGGACCCCTGAACTTTGCGGTACTTTAATATTTGGAAGGTGAAAAAAGACCACATACTTTTGTAACAGCAAGTAGGGAAGGTAGTCTACTCCAGTGTGCTGGCTGGTGGGACACGAGCAAGCTGGGCAGTGTTGGAGGGACTCACCTGGGCCCCCTCCAGGTGCCTCAGAATTTCCCAGTGCTGGAAGCCCAAGGGTTTTTATATTTCCCAGAAAGAGACGGGTGCAATCAGGTTTGAGCATTAGCACCTGAGAACCCCAGATCCAGGACCCTCAGGTTGGCAGGAGTCTTCCAGCTCATCTAGAACAGCTTCCTCTGGCGCCGAGGCCCAGCCCCGTGCCCAGCCAGGCCCTGCCCATCAGCCTCCCGGGTCCCTGTCTGCAAGCTCTGGGGTTCCTCACTTGTCTCACAGTTCCGGCCCTCAAAACCGTCGAGGCAGAAGCAGATGTAGGACTGGAGCTGGTCCTCGCAGGAACCTCCGTTCTGGCACGGATTTGAGGCGCACTGGTCCCCGTCTGTGAAGTGAGTCAGTGTTAGCGTGCTGAGGAGGACGGCTGGCGGGCGGAATCAAAACGGACTGTTCATCTGCTCACCTGTGTAGGAAAGCCAGAACTGCTTCTGAGGGAACAAAGAGGAAGCACGTGAGACATGTTCACCAGAGCAAATACTTATGGTCCCTGGGAGGAACTGACGACCTGGCAGGCAGTGCAGGCGGGAGCTTCTCACCTGGGGCCTGTGTGATGGGCTCCGGAAGCCAGACTTTTCCTCTGGAGATGAGGTGGATTCGAGTAGGGGAGGAAGTTTTTCCTCATCCCCGCCTCCCCCACCTTCCCTACCCGGATCTCTATGGCCACCAAGGTCACAGATTTCCCATTCCCAAGTCAGAACGCTTGAGTTTCAGCCCCAATTCTGCCACCTCCAGCTGTGGACCCAGATGAGACACACGTTCTGAGCCTCCATTCCCTCCTCTGATGGCAGGGTGACCATCCAGACACACAGGCTGACAAGAGGAGACGGTCGGTGACGCACGCAAAGGCATTCCAGGAAGTGCAGGGGCTCCCTCAGTAAAACTGACTCCTGAGGAGTCCGTGGACCGCCTGGATAGAGCTCACAGGGTTGCTGTGAGAACAGAAGATGCGAACGCTTTGAGAACCACGTGGTCCGCAGACACACGGATGACCATACTCAGTGTACCTGGAAAGGGTTGTGTTAGCCTCTGTCTCAGAGAGCCCTACTTCCTGTGGGGTGTGAGGTGGCCTGTGAGTGTGACATGTGCCCTGTGTGTGTCCTGTGTGACACATGTGTCCTGAGTATGACACGTGTCCTGTGAGTGTAACGCATGCCCTGTGAGTGTGTGTCCTGTGAGTGTGAGGTGAGGTGTCCTGTGAGTGTGATGTGTGCCATGAGTGTGTCCTGTGAGTGTGAGGTGAGGCATCCTGTGAGTGTGACGTGTGCCCTGTGAGTGTGTGTCCTATGAGTGTGAGGTGAGGCATCCTGTGAGTGTGACATGTGCTTTGTGAGTGTGTGTCCTGTGAGTGTGACATGTGTATCCTCTGAGTGTGCGGTGTGGTCTTGTCTCATCATAGCCTGACTCATGGTCAGTCATTTGGTGACCTTTTGGTGCTACCATTTGGATGTGCATCTTTCAGAGTGAAAACAGAAACACGGACCCTCGACCGCGTGGCCGACGGGTGTTGGAGGCAGCGGTGGTTTCCTGGAGGTCTCCCCACACGAGCTTCCCCAAGGAGGGCCCCAGGTGGCACGGCAGCGAGAGGCTCTCCAGGCCAGCCTCTCAGACGTCTGCTGGTTGCAGCACCTCCGTGACACACAGGCGGCTTAGGGGTGGGGGCCTTCCTTGGGAAGCCAAAGGACACACTGAGCGTAATTCTCAAGCTATATTTTCGGATGCAAAAATTAGGATGCATGGTGTGGCGGAGAGGAGGACGTCCCTGGAAACAGGATGGTGTACAGCACTGCAGCTCTGACTGAGGGAAGCGAAGTCATCCTTAGGAGGGAAAGAGACCAGACGAGGACGGGCTGTGCAAACTGGAGCCCCCGTGTGCTCCCCTGCGCATGGAGCGCTCACAACCACGGAGGGGAGAGACGTGGCCCCCGAGACACAGGAGCCACCCCGGCCGTCACGTAGCTCCCTTCCTGGACTCAGCACACAGGGCATCCCCTGGGGGTGGACTCACCGTCCTCTCAGTGTCCTTGAAGATCTCCCGGGCCTCCTCAAAGGAGCACTGCTCCTCCTTGCACTCCCGCTCCAGGGAGCCGGGCTTCAGCTCCTCCAGGAACCAGTTAGCACGCCTTTGCCTGTGCAAGATGCTGTGGGCTTCCTCCTGGGTGAT
>NC_060272.1:2544305-2565607 GCF_021613505.1 Equus quagga
GCTGGGAACCAGCCACACTGGTCAGTCCCACTCAGTGCTGGGAACCATCCACACTGGTCAGTCCCACTCAGTGCTGGGAACCATCTACACTGGTCTGTCCCACTCAGTGCTGGGAACCATCCACACTGGTCAGTCCCACTCAGTGCTGGGAACCATCTACACTGGTCTGTCCCATTCAGCACTGGGAACCGTCCACACTGTCTGTCTCACTCAGTGCTAGGCACTGTCCACACTGGTCAGTCCCATTCAGTGCTGGGAACTGTCCACACTGGTCAGTCCCATTCAGTGCTGGGAACTGTCCACACTGGTCATTCCCACTCAGTGCTGGGAACTGTCCACGCTGGTCAGTCCCACTCAGTACTGGGAACTGTCCACACTGGTCTGTCCCATTCAGTGCTGGGAACCGTCCACACTGGTCTAGTCCCAGTCAGTAATGGGAGTCAATGGTTCCTGTCCGTGGGCCTGGCTGAAGTTGGAATGGAAGTGCGTCCTCATGGCGGGCTGGCGACGATCAGCATGCACAGCCTTTAGGGACAAGGACAAGGCAACACGTTCACTGAGTGATAACGACGCACTCAGGCTTCGGGCCTGGGCCCTTCACTTCTAGGGGTTGATCCTGCAGACACACTCAGACGTTTGCACGGAAACCTCACCCTCAGGAGAGCTATTGATAATAATAATCTGAAACAGACCAAGACTGGTGTCCTGTGCTACCATGACATAGAAGGATCAAGAAGATGTGATTCTGGGGCCGGCTCCGTGGCCGAGTGGTTAAGGTTGCGCGCTCTGCTTCAGCGGCCCAGGGTTTCCCCCGTTTGAAACCTGGGCGCGGACATGGCACCACTCATCAAGCCACACTGAGGTGGCATTCCACATGCCACAACTAGAAGGACCCACAACTAGAATATACAACTATGTACCAGGGGGCTTAGGGAGAAAAAGGAAAAATAAAATCTTTAAAAAAAAGATGTGATATTAAGTGAAAAAAGAAGATAAAACCACATATACAGTATAATTCCTTTCTCGTAAATAAAAATGTGAACATGTGAAAAATGAACATATGTATGTAAATGTCATTTATTGAAAGAATACACATAAAAAACTAACTTTGAAGATTGAAAGTTATTCTGTTCTAAAATGTGTACAATCAACACATGTAACTTCTATAATCAAAACGTGCATCTGCCGCCTCCCAGCACCAAAGGTGGTGCGACCTTGAACCTTCCATCTGGAGCGTTGAGTGAGTGCCCTGGAGGGCTCACATGGCGGGGGGTGGGGGGTCCTACAGGATGTGCATTGAGCAAGGCTGAGCAGGTCAGGCAGCAGGGAGAGGCTGGGCGTGGGCGGGGGTGAGGTGTGGTGGGGAAGGCCCGAGGGTGGCAGGGTGGGGAGGGGTGGACATTGCTCTTCTCCACTCCCACTCACTGCATGCAGGGCCCGTTGTTCACAGCTCTTCTGGAACCCGAGTTCCTTCCCAACGTGGTTGGTTCTTTCCTCCTACCAACCCACCCAAACCCTTGCTCGGCTTTGCCGCCAACCTCCCTCTCTCCCTTTAAGACCACGCTCTGGAAGGAACGTTCCTTACCCTCCACCGAGGTTCTTACAGTGACTCTTAGACCCATTGTAAACAAAAGCCCCCCCGAATCCCTGCTTTAGAATTCCACAGGCTCCTCAGAGAACTTTCTGGGTGGCAGGACACCTGCTGACCACCATCTGCGTCTGGACACTCCCTCCCCTGGCCGCCGAGGTCTGGGCTCCTCCGGTCCCTCCTCCCTCCCAGACTCCTTCCTGGCCTCCATTGCTGCCAGTCATGGAGTTTGGTGTCCTTCAGGTTTTGGCCTTTCTACTCTAGAGACTCTCGCCCCACTTCCAGCTTCAGCTCTCCCTCCTTACCCAAACATCTTATTTTTGGCTGGAAATGTCTCTGAATCCCAGCTCTCTTACCCAGCTTCCCCGTAGACTGAGAACCCTCACTCAGCCCTCCATGTGGGTTGGCCTTCCTCCCCCACCCCGCTGCCCGCTGCCCGTCCACGTCCCCCATCCGGCCCTCGAACCCCATTTCTCCCAGGCATCTGCCCTCTTGCAGCCAGCTCTGGATCTGCTGCCTTCGCGCATCTGCCTCTCTTCTCCGAAACCCCGCGGCACAGCCTTAGCTCAAGAGCTGTGCCTCCCCCGGGCCCCTTCCTGAGCGCCTGTCTGGTGCCACGAAGAGCAGAGCACCTCTGTGCCTCCTCCTGGCCTCTCACAGTGACCCCAATAGTTGCCTGCAGGTAGCTGGTGTTCCCATTTTACTTATGAGGAAGGGAGGTGGGTGAGGCGAGAGCTTACCCAAGGCCACCTGGGGGGGGTGGGGTAACGGGACCAGTTGGAACACCTTGAAGTGAGGGTTCTTTCAGACACCCAGGCAGACATGGGGACCGCACCCTGGGAGGGGGCTTGGTGACAGAGGCGAGGATGTTGAGGTTGAGGACAATTGTGCAGAAGCTGACGTCAGGGTGGGGACAAGGCCAGGAGCCCTGGAGCCCGGTATGGTCGCACTGTGTGCCACGCGCTCTGAGGGGTGTGCTGTGGGCGTGTGGGGTGAGAAGACGGAGGTGGGAACAAAGCTGTGTCGAGGGGCAGAAGCCAAGTGTGGAAACTGAGTCCCAGAGGAGAGACGAGTGTAGATGGAGAGCAGAGGACCATGCCATGTCCGTCCTCCATCAGAAGCTGCTGGTGTGTGAGCAAGGGGACGTCTGGGACAGGCAGGAAGGTTATCGAGTGGGGGTGGGGGCAGGAAGGGGGGTGTGGTGGCTCCCGGCCTCCTGGGCTGACGGAGGCCTCATCTTTTCCCCTTTAGAACTAGAGAGTTTCACATGTCTGTATTCCTGGGGAATGGATCTGGTTTAGAAGGAGAGGTTGAGGGAAAATCAAAGAGTGGAGGCTCCCGAGAGGGGAGGTGGCCACGGAGCCCAGGTGGGGTGGACCTGAGACGGGAGACCACGGCCGGGCCACAGCTGGCCAGAAAAGAACCATCTGCCCTTGGAGGAGAGCACTTTCACACCAAAAGCTCTCAGGGAAACAGAGGCAACTCCGATGATAGAGGGAAACACGATTATGGCGGGGAACTTGGAAAAGACAGATCAGGACGAGGAAGACGGTGAAAATGACTCGCAGCCCGCTGCTCTTCCCTGCCCTGAAGAGCACAACGGTGGCCCTGACTTTCTCCAGACAGGCTCTGGGCGCCTGTGGTCACCAGGGCAGCGACACCATCATGCAGACCCCAGGCTACTTTCTCACTGTGGGATGTGGAGGACGATGTGAACCAGATTTTAGAGGACAGTGTCTGCACCCTGTTTCCACCACGGCCGCACCCGGTACTGGAGTCACGACAAGGACAGCTTATGAAGCGCCCCCCGTTCCCTCTCAGCCTCCCAGCGCCTGCAAGGGGAGGGGAGGGTGGCCGCCATCAGGTGGTGGAGTGGCCCAGTGTCCCCTCGTTGTCCCTGGCTCTGGCCGGTGGAGAGCTGGGAGCACAGAGAGAGAGGGCAGCATCCCCCACCCCCCCGCCCTGAGCCCCAGAGTCTGCACGCGGGCCCAGCTGCCTGGCTGGGGCCCCACTGGTGGCCCGGAAAGTGCCGCCGGCTCCCAAAAGTCTTTGAAAAATAATTCTGCCAAAGCCTGCACCGTCAGCAGCAGGCTTCCCACCAGCACTCGGCATGGGCCTGGGGACTGTTTGCTTTTGGAAGGAAAGCAGATCACACGGGAGCCGCCAGCAAAGCCTCCGTGGACAGGAATGTCCACACCAGGGAAGGTCTGGCTGCCCACAGCCTGCTGCCCTTGCATGGGGCTGACAGGGAACCGTCCCCCCGACATACCTGCAGCCAGAGACCCCTGCAGGCCGAGCAGAAGGCAGAGGAGGGCCAGCCCCCAGGGCTGGGACAGCATGGTGAGGGCTGTGGTGTCACTCCGTCTGGTGACATTCCAGGTCGGGGAGGCGGGCAAAGTTCTCGGCCTCGAGGTGCGAGAGAGGGATGGGGGAGGGAGGCCTCGCCTCCCAGACACACCGGTGTTAATTCCCTGCCAGGTGCCCGGCTGGAGGGGGACCAGGACAGGAGGGCGGGCCTTCGCCCGGGAGGCCAGGTCCAGGAGCCCAGGCACAGAGCAGCCGCGTCTGTCCCTCTCTGAAACATCCGTGTTGGACGTGCATCCGGCGTGTGCACCAAACTCAGATGGGAATCCCGAAGCCTTTAGGACTTCCGGCGGCAAGGTGGGAACAAAATTAAACTGCAGGTAAGAAGCCATGTCCTTGGGGATAACACTGGTGAAGGGAGAGCATATTTGGGTGTGAAGGTAAGAATTTTGAAGGCAGCCCTAGAGGAGACCATATGGGCTGTTCCCACCGGGGCGCCTGGTTTCTGAGATGAGCCAGGGAGACCCTCGGAGACGAACCGGGAAGGCCCGGGGCATCTCCTCCAAGCCGAGCCCCGCACTGTTTCGGCTGCAGGTGGCACCTCCCGTGCCCTGGGTGGTGCAGGTCTGTCCTTCCAAGACTTCCTGGGCCTAGGCTACAAACTAGGGCGACCGACTGTCCTGGGGTGGGGGCCGGGAACAGTTTCTCAGGATGCTGGCATTTCTGCGCTGTAAGTGGGACTGTGTGGGGCCCACCGGGATGGTTACCCCAAAAAAGCTCACGTGGGCGTGCAGCTCCAGTGGGCCTGGGCTCGACCCTGTGGACATGAACCTCCTTTCAGCGAAGGGGTGGGGACCCCAGCTGTGCTCATTTCTCTTCTGTGCAGGAGTGACGTGGCCCCACTGTTTCTGTCAGCATCCGCCCTGCCCCCTAAATGGAGGAATTAGTCCTTAGAGGGGAACGTCTGATTGATCACCTCCGGAATTTCTAATTGTTACTATGGATAATTGCTTAAGTGTTTAGGAATTTAATCATATTGGAATTTATCACGGAGGACGGAGGGGCAGGAGGGACTTCACGGCTGACGGCTCCTCCGAGTCACAGCCCCTCTGGCCGCATCTCCGCCCTTGGCCTTCCACAGCAGCACGAGGTCAGACGGACCTGGCTCTGTTTTCTCCTAGCCTGGGGAATGAGTGGTTCATTCTTTCGAGCCTCAGGTTTTTAATTGGTGCAACGGGGCTGCCACTGCCTCTGGGAGAGTGGTGGTGCTGTTCCGTCCTTTCCGGCCCCACAAATGCCACTTGCTCCTGCCTGGCAGATGCTGTGTGTGGGCTGAGTGCTCAGGGCACGTTTCCTCCCCCCAGGAGCCTGTCTCCTCGGCCTGTGCTCTGCATTCACTGGGCTCCTCGTGTGTTCGGCTCGTGGGGCTGTCATGACAAAGTCCTGCGTCCTGGGAGGCTCACAACCACAGGAATGTTCCCCTCCCAACTTAACCAGCTACACCTGTGATGACCCTGCTCCAGGTGACCTCAACTTAACCAGCTACACCTGTGATGACCCTACTCCAGCGTGACCTCAACTCAACCAGTTACACCTGTAATAATCCTACTTCCAAGCAACGTCGCATTCTGGGGTTCCAGGTGGACGTGACTCTTGGGGTGCATGGCCCCCCAGCACGACCTGCCTGTTCTGGAGTGCTGAGTGAACAGGCTGGGCTTCCTGTGCTCAGCGTAATGCACCTGAGATTTGTCTAAGGTGTTGCAGATCTAAAATGATCTTTCAGAAACGTGGATCTGATTGTGCAACTCCCCGGTAAGTCCCTCCAACGTGCTTGTGTTGTGTGTAGGATGAAGCCAGGTGCCTGATCCTGGCCCGCAGGCCCACGCTCCAGCCTCTTCCTACTCGCTCCCCTAACTGGACACCTTCCTGCCACAGGGGTCTTTGCATGGTGCTTTGATTTCCAGCTCCTCCCACAGCTGGAGGGGGATGACTCCTTCTCATCACCCCTTCACGGCAGGTCTCCCGCACCGGTCTGCCAGCCCCATTTGTTTGCTCCCTGGAACGGTTGGCCTGCTGACAGCCGGCTGCTTATTTGCTGACCTGTGTCCACCAAGCAGAGTCCCTGCTGAGGCACAAACAGGAAGTGGTTTTTCTCCAGTCACTGCCTTCCAAGGCCTCTGAACCCCCTGCTTGGCCCTCGACAACATTTCGAGGAGACCTCCTAACTCTTCTGGTCACCCCCAACTTTGAAACGGCTGCTCCGTCTGGAACAAAGCCCACAGCTCATGTCCGACTCGGATGTGAGCCCTCCCGGCTGTGCAGGGCTGGCCGTGGGGAGGACGGCAGAGGAGAGGAGTCTGAGCCCGGACTCCCTTCCTCTTAGGGGCCCCAGGTCAGAGATCCTCAGCTCTTCCTGGGCGTCTGTCGGCACGGCCCAGGAAATGCAGGAAAACAGGAGAGGGCACCGTGCGAGAGTCAGGTTCTCAGGGTGGGGTCGCCTGTGCTCGGCTGCCCCAGCGGCCAGGCAGGAGGGCTCCTGACGTGTCCTCCTTGGGCCACCTGCCGGCTGGCCTCCCTGTGGCCGGGGTCCAGCCTGATCCTCGAGAATACGAGGGTAGGAGTTCCTCCTGGACCCGGAGGGAGGCCTGCACCCTGCTCCACTCCCTGAAGGGGACCCCTGCTTGGCACCGCTCCACGCTTGTCCCTTGGCGTGGGGCTCAGGGCCGGCCTCCCCCAGGACACTCAGGGACGACCATGAAACTGGCCCACCCCGGCCACCCCTCATCAGTAAGTGGCTGCGTCAGAATCACCTGGAGTGCCACGCGCATACCACACACACACACCACGCCTGCAGCCCTCCACGCGGGCACCTGAGTCCCAGGGGCCCTGGAGCAGCATGTGACCAGCACCCGGTGGCCCTGTTGTGCTGTCACGTTTGGGGACTGCTGTGTATACTGCTGATACTTTTTAGCTTAAGGAACAGAGAACTTATCTAAGGATTACAGGTTATGATTCTGAGCATAACTTACCTTCTCTTCTGGGCCTTTGTCTTTTTACATTTATTCATGGGGCTTTGGGTGTACAGAAACTTATCATTTCGTACACTCAGATTTACCCGTCTTTTCCTTTAAGTGTAGGCCTTTTTTCTTTCGTCTTTTATAAGAAACCTATCCTTGCCCTAAGGTAATAGGATGTGCTATAGTTTCTTCTAATAATTTTGAACTTCTAAAAAATTTTGGGAGAGACCTAATTTGACTGTTTTTCACATGGAGAGCCAGCTGTCCCAGCAATGGGAACATTCCTGACGAGGCCACTCTCTACCCGCCAGCTGGTCTCAGCACCTGTGTGACACCGAGTCACCATGTGCACACGCCTGTTGGGGAATCCTGATTCTGATCAGCGCCTCAGCTCGAACCCCGGCCCTGTCTGGACACCTGCAGCTTTATGACCAGTCAGTTCCCACTGGGGTGAGCCCTCCTTGTCCTCCCACTCCCCGAGCATCACCACCACACCTGGACCTTTATTCTTCCAAATACATTTTGCCATCAATTCCCTAATTCCACAAAGAACTCTGCTGGGGTTTCGATAGAAGTACATTAAATGGTCAGATTAATTTGGGGAGGAACTACAATTAACATTTTGGTGACATTGAATGGTCCCAGCCATAAAAATCTCTTCATTTATTCAGGCCTTCTTGTATGACCTTCTGTAATGTTTCATAATTTTGTCTACAAACTTTGTTACATTTATTTGTAGTATTTTACCATTTGATTGTTATTAAAATAGCATTTACCAATTAGTTCTTGCCAGGAATGTTAGTAACTTTTTGTGGTTGATCTTGGGGACTCCTATTAATTTCAAGAACTTGTGAATTCTCCAGATTTCCTAGACATGAAAATTTATTTTCCCATCTATAGGCCTTGTTTCCTTTTCCTTTGATGCTGTTATCACAAATACTTCCAGTAAATACTTCTGAATAGCAGAGGATATCCTTGTGTTGTTTCGTCTTCAATGGGGAAGAGTTCTAAAGTATTTAGAGACCTAAACGTTTTGCTCTGAGGATTGTTAGATACATTTTATTAGGTTAAAGAAATTTTTTTCTACTCTTAGTTGGCTAAACACTATAAATGAATGTGGAATAAAAATTGCATTTTTTCCCGGCATCTACTGAGCTGGTCATTCCGCCCCTTTCACTTATTATTATGGCAAATTATAGCAATAATTTCCTGATGGTGAACTATCCTTGAATTCCTGGGACAAACTTACTTGGTCAGAACATATCACTTTTGATTATAACACACAATTGGATTTTATTTGATTATACTTTATTTGGAATTTTTGCTTTTACGTTCATAATTATTTCACATATCAGGTTAAATTCACATCATAAAATTTGTTGAGTTGAGTTGCTTTCCCTGTTTTTATATTCCTTGAATAGTTCGTATAGATATTTTTGTACAGGATCTTCACCTTAAAGGTATGGCTAACCCTATAAATCCATCTGAGTCTGGTATCTGCTTGGGGCGAATTTTTTTTAAACTGCCTTTTAACTTGTTTTCATCCACCCAAGTAGTTTACTTCATCAATTTGAACAATTTGTTTCTTTAAAGAAAATTCCTATTTTATCTGTTCTCAAATGTATTGGCAAAAGTCGTTCATAATGGTTCTTTCATTGTCAAACCTCTGTCTGCTGTGAAGTTCTTGGTTTTTCTATAAATTGCTGCATGTTATTAGATCTTTCAAGGAACAAGGTTTTGATTTGGTTGATTTGTTTTGATTTTATTCTCTTCTATTATACTAATTCTTTCCTTATACTTTCTTTGGGTTGGATTGGTCTTATTTTCTAGCTTCTTTAAAGGGTTAGCTCATTTATTTAGTCAAGCAAAAAATTAAATGCAGCCGGGCTGTACATACTGATCTAAGCTTCAGCTGCACCACCAGCTCTGAGATGCGTACTTCTGGCCAGTCCCAAATATATCAGAATTCCCAACATCATTTCCTTTCTAAGCCACGCGTTAGGAACATCCTTTTAAATTTCTAAATTCTCTCTTAGCTGCCTTTTTCATTGTTTTGTATTTTGTATGTTGGAAAATAATGCATATTTTTCTGTTTCTAGAGATGACGGAGTATCAATTTCTGTGAGAGATAACTAAACTCTCAGCCACGATTGCCGATACCTGCTCTGCACTTTGAGCGTCATTGTTCGATGCTTACAAGTTGGTGGTGAGGGTCCCGAGTTCCACTTCGTGTGTGGTCACTCTTGCTGTCCCAGCTTCCTTTTGGTCAGTGTTTGTCTGTTACATCTTCTTTCTCTCTTTTGTTTTCAACCTTTGTGCACTTTCGTCCTATGGGCTCTTTTCGTAGTTATTTGTTACACCCCATTTGAGTCTCTCAATAGGTCAGTTTAACACCTTACCTTTGTTGTGACAGAGAAACATTTACACGAGCTCTCCCAGCACACTTTGTTTTCTGTTCCTTGTGCGTCCCCTGCACACCCTCCCCTTCTATCAGATCGACACCTTTGTCTCTCCCCACCTTGCTGGTGTAGAAGTCGTCAACTCTACTCTTATTCTGACGTGGACATCTTACATTTCTTTCGTTACCTTTACATTGTGACACACACAGGCTTCTTGTCATTTTATCTTCATCATTTTCTGAGGAGATAAAGCCTATGGAACATTCTCTGGGCCATGCTCACCACCTGCCTCGCTCTGTTTTAACATGTGCTTGCCGTACTGAGTGTGCACGAGCAAATAAAACGCCGCGGTGCTGGGAACCGAGGACAAAAGGGATTCTGTGCCTTTGCAGACGAAGGCAGACAGCAAGTGCGGCTGATGTTTATTCAAACTCCATCCATACAATAAAGAACTCTCACTTTTAAATTTCATTTACATCAGCAGTAAAAAAAAAAAAAAAAAAGGGACAGTGGCTGAAACACGAGGTTTAAAGTGCCTTTTATGAAGAAGAGATCACAAAAAGTGGCGGGTCATCCCAGGCTGAGATGGCAGGAACGGAGTCTGAACAATCAACGTATCAGTTAATTATGTGACACATCCATTTGTAAATAACTTATACACCAGGAGAACAGCTGCCGAGTCTCGCACGTTTTCTGCTTTATTACCCACTCCAGAGAGGTCTGGCTTGCGGTGGCCTTGCAGGTGGCGGGGGAGGAGGCCTGTGGGCCCTGCTGCAGAGGGCCCGGGGCTCAGGGAAGGCTGTAAAGTGACACATTTCCAGCAGCAGGGAGCCTGTAAATACACCCTTCACATCGATACATATGTACACACGTCAACATATATACACACATGTAAAAACAGCCGCCTCAACCAGACACGCAAAGTTTCCAAAGAACAGAATTCGTTTCTGAAACACAAAAACAGGTGAAACAGAAGGGTTTTCTTTCCAGTTCTGCCTTGATCTGAATAAAATAAAGCTCTGCACCTTTAAATTCCTGTTTTCAGGGTGATTGTACACAGACACATAGGCGGCCTGACGGTGCGCAGGAGGTGGCGGCTGGCGCTCAGGTGACAGCATGGTTCAGATGACACCCTGCAGAAACTGCATCTTTACATATTCTTTAAAAACAATAAAAATATCCCAATCCAGTGAAGCTAGTTTAAAAAAATCAAGAGTTCCCCATTTTTTTCTTTTTGTAGAAAAGAAGGTTACTATTTTAAATTATAGTTTAAGTTTTCTTTAAAAAATTAACCTACAAGGTAAAGGAATCTGCTTGGTTTCCAACTGCTCATCTGTAGAAACGCTGCCTGATCCTACTGGGGACGTGTTCTCATCCCCCTGTGACCAGGTGGCTGTGGAACGTGCACCGTTCCCGCGAAGTCCCCGAACCAGCCGCAGTATAAACAATGGGCTGCAGTGTGAACCCCAGTAACAAAAAAATAGTTTTATATCAAATACAGTATCAAATTGTCATTTCATGTAAACACAGTGATTCTTGGTAAAGATTAGAGACCAACGTACCACGAAAAATGGCCGTGGGATTAATCCCTGCTTTAAAAAGAAACTCGTAAAAGACACAATAGCCCCCACCCCTCTCTCCTCCAGCTGCTGGGTCAGTGAAATGGTCATTGCTTTTGGGAGCAGTCCCAAAGGACACGCATCCCTGCAGAAAGCACCAGACCAGAGACGCCGGAAACAAAGCAGCGTGGCTGGGACAGGCTCCCCTGCCGCCTGGCAGAGGCCGGTCGGATGTCCCTGCCTCGCGTCTTCTGCACTGGTGGTCTGTTGGCCCGCGGCTCCCCCATCCATTCCAGACTTTCCCAGGAAGCTCGGTGGACGGGTCTTCCTCTGGAAACTGGCTTCTGCGCCGTGGGATGGGGTCCTGGCGTGGGGGCTGGAGGGCAGAGTCTTCCTGAACCTTCCCTCTGAACGCCCATGTCCTGCTCCGAGAGGTCCCGTGGCAGCGGGTGGCTCCTCGCTGGGGTCTTGGCAGGGTCCTCCTTTCCAGGGCGTCTTAGAGCACCGCCCCTCACCAAACTAAGCAAGCCCAAGCAAAGGAAAACTTAGAGGTTCGCAGGCGGTGTCCTGCGCCGGCCGGCGGCGCTACCCCTGCAGGTCTGAGAGGGGGACCCCGCAGCTCTCGCTGCAGCTGGAGGAGCTGCTCAGCAGGGTGGACCCTGCGCTGGACTCTGCGGGAAAAGCAGCGAGAAGGGCTTCGGCTTCGCACGTGCACACACAGCCCCTTCCATCTGGATGGACTGAGGCTGGAGCCCGGGGCTCAGGGCCGGCCGGCGGGGACGGGGGTCTTACCTGAGCTGCTCAAGCACTGAGCTGAGCTGGACTTGCCGAGGCGCGCGGACAGGCTGCCGGCCGGCACCCAGCCCTCCTTGCTGGAGGTCAGGTTCCTGACATACCTGGAGGGGGAGGGCGGTCAGGGCTCCGGCCCACCGGCCAGCATGGCTTGACATGAGCACGTCGCGCATCTTACCAGAGGCAGTCCTCGCCCTCCTGGACCACCTCCACCAGGTCCCCGCTCCTCATGACCAGCGTGTCAGGACTGCCCTTCTCGTCATCCGCCACAACTGTGAACCTCCCCGGGACCTGGGGGGTGCACAGTGCATCAGGCACCCCCTGCTCCCCCAGCATGGGAGCCACCCACCGTCCACCATGGCAAGGTCCCAGGACAGCGGGCCTCGAGCGTCCATCGCAGGATGACGAGGGCGCTGCCTCTATGGGCTGCTGACGTGACTGTCGCCTCCAACTGGGCAGGAATCCTGGTCGTTAGGTCTCCCTGTGACCATGCTAAGACCTAACCAGACTACGGGGCGCCCTCAGCCCGGCCTGTGGTCAGGCCTCGCTCCGTTGCCCCTGCTCCTGCTAATCTCCAACACTCCACGCACAGCCCTCGCCAGCCTTCCACCTGCCCCGTCCTGGGCCTCCCTCCTGGAACGCACCATCCTCACCCAACACGTCACGTATTCAACTACTTCTGGCTTTTCCCCCCTATGAGAGTGGAGCTTCTCATCCACTCCCTTCCCGCCTGGTCTGCAGGGCCTCCTACAGCGTGGATGCTCAGTGCCTTGTGTGCTGGAGTGCGGACCCCAGAGGACGGAGCTGTTTTGACAGAGTGAGCGGAACTCAAGGTCACGGGGCGGGAAGACACCAGGTGGTGGAGCCGTGTGATGTGGCTGTGGGGCTCCAGGGTTTGGAAGCCGGGAGAGTAAGGGCGAGAGTCCTTCACTCTCATCTCAGCACGACCCTGCACTGGCCCCTGATGGCCCTGAGCCACCAAGGCCACATCCTCCTGCTATGCTGAGAGCAGACTCCTCCCAGCGGGGCCTGCCCAGTCTCCCAGAGCCTGCCGCCTGCTCCGCGCTCCCTGCCTACCGGCCTGTTTCCCCGGCTTGGCCCCCCGAGGCCTGGGCTCCCTGTGACCCTCTGTGCCCCCATGTCTGGCTCTCCTTATCCTCAGGCCTCCTGGGGAAAGGCTGCCCTGACCACGCCGAGATCCTCCTCTGCTCCCACCGTTTGCCTGCGTCTGCCCCTCCAGACGCTGGGGTTCTCGTGTGCCGTGACAACCCTGGTGCCAGAACCAGGGCAGCACCGAGTGCGCTGTGAGAGTGTGCCGGTACCGTCCCGACTCTGGGGAAGTAATGTGTGAACAGTGCTGTTCATATTAAAACAGGGCCTGGTTTAGAGTGCAAATCCATACCTAGAACACTGCGGTTCTCTTAAAAAGGGAGTCAAGGCGTGGGCACAGCTTCGAGGAAGCTGTAAGAACGTTTTACGCATCTGAAGGGCAGCCAGGGCGTGCGTGTCCCCTGGAGGAGAGCCCCCATAGGCGCGGCGGGCTGATGGTGGGGAACCAGCCTCAGGGGACCCTGCGTCCAACCGTCCCTCCCAGCGGCACCTTGTGGAGCTGCCGGGCTCCCTCCCCGGGGACCAGCGCGCCAGGCCGCCTGCCCGCGGGCTGGGTTACCAGCTTCCTGGGGCCCACTCCGCCTTCTTCCTCTGCGTCCGAGGAATTAAGGGGCTCCTCAGCACTCGACCAGCCGTCGTTGTCCTCAGGGGCCTCGGAGGGCTGAGACGTTTTGCTCCAACCTGAGAGAAAAACAGGCTCCAGTGAGGACCACCCTCGATGACAGGCCTACCCAGGGTGGTCTAGGGAAGGCCCGAGACCCCCGCACTGTGCCACCCTCAATGGGCCTGCCCCTCCCCAGGAGCTCGACAGCTTTGCAGGACACACCGCAGACTCCCAAAACGCCTGTGCAAACCGTCCAGGGGGACGGGGAGCAGAGCACCCGCTTCCATCGACAGGGCAGCCCAGGGGAGAGAAAGGAACCCGGCGTCCAGGCGGCTTATCCAGCAGGCTCTGTCGCTTCCCGCTTCCCGGAGGAGGAGAAGCACTCCTCTCAGGCCACTGCCTGCTAGTCCCGGGGAGCACAGAGACCCTGAGAGACAACTAGCCCGAGACCCTCCCCCCCCATCTGTGTGGAGCAAATGCATCGAAGGGATGGCGTTATCAATTAACGCATTGAACACAGGACACCAGCCAGACCGAGATAGAAGGGGCTTGTGGAGAGTGCCTGCGCAGGCACGGTCCTAGCGCTTACTGCGGGCACGGCCCCGCAATCCTCACAGGACAGAAGCTGACGGCGCACTGATGCCAGTTGCTGTCTGAGCTCCGGACCTCGAGGCACAGCTGGGATGCCAGCCCAGCCGCGTACGCAAGCGAGGACCCCTCCACTGCCAGCAAGGAGGGGAAGAAAGCTTTATCCTGGACTTCATAAAATATACATGTATTCCTCCATCTACTGCCAGGGACCCCAAAGAGTAGCAAGTTATTTCGCATTTTGGGGGAGAAGGCAGATAAGCTGCGGGGAGTTGGGAGATGACGAGCTCCTGATTCTAATCAATATGATAAACACCAGTAATAAGGTAACGGGCTGAAGCTGCCTCCCTCAGAGTCAGCCCACAGCCACCACACGTGTCACATGGATTTCGACAAGAAGCACGTGGGATGGGAAGCAAGCAGGCTGCTCAGGGGTGTGGGCATGGGCACATCAGCTGCAGCCACACAGGGTGCGGCTGGAGGCACGCTTTCTCTCGAGAAGACAGCGCTGGGCGTGAAGACTGCGGCGAGAAAGTGCCAGATGCTCCCCCGTTAGCAAGTGGGGGGCTGCAGGGAGCACGCTGCCTAACAGGCCAGTTCCCAAGGCCAGTCATTTTTGAGGTTGGGAGAGAAAAGCTTGTGTTGAAGAGGCGCGAGGAAGCCATCTTCGTCTTCGCAGAAAGGGAGCTGGGCCCAGAGCACCCCATCAGCCGGCGGGGCTCTGAGCCGCACGAAGGCAGCCTGTCCTCAGGGCCACAGAGGCCGGCAGCCCCCCGAGCTCCCACTGCACAACCAGGCCAGGTCCAGCAGCCGGGAGGGCCTCCGGGCTCTGCCTTCCTGGGGCTGCGCCACTGGGTCTCGAGGAGGGGGCTGAGCACGGCCTGCTCACATCACCACCGGGCTGCGTCTGTGCCGGAACTGGGGACTCTGAACTTCCAGTTTCAAACCACCCAACCTTGCCTGCTTCAGGCCTGTCTGGAGTTGTTGCACGTACAGCATGGGGCACCAAGACGGAGCACTGGCCAGGGACGCTGAGGGTCCCCGCGCCACGTGGCCTGGCTGCAAGCATCTTCTCCCCTCCAGCCTACCACCCACAGACATGAGGCTTCTGGAGGAAAAGAGGCGTGAGTTTGAGGACAGTGGGGACAGAGAGATGAAGACTGTTCTGGGCGCAGAGAAGGCAGTGCCGCCCGGCCCGCAGGCCTGGGTAACCCTTGGCTGCAGAGAGCAGGTGGCCATGCCTGTGATGTGGGGGACTGGACAGGCCGCCCTTTGGCGCCCGCGGAGAAAAGGTCTTCTAGACGCAGAGCAGCGTCTGGGCCTGTGGCTGCTCACGGCTGCCCAGAGCCTCTGGCTGACCGCTTGTTAACGGGCTCAAGTAGTGCCCCGTGTTAAACGGTGTGATGGGGGGTAAGTGGGAGAAGGAGACCTGGCTGTGCCCGAGGCACCACGTGCAGAACAACGAGATGTTCAGAAGCCTCACGACACAGACGGGACAGCATCGCTCTCCATCTATGTGGAAGTTGGGGACTTTGCCAGGAGGACATTAGGCCAACGTGACTGAATATGGTCACCTCTGTTTCCTTCAGAATAGTCACCGATGCTGATACTGAGTAAAACAATGGGCGGATGAAGCTTTTCGGGAAGCAAGCATTTAAACGTTCACAAGAGTGCAGCCAGGAAGACCTGTAGCTCATCGTCGCCTGCTGTAGACTGAAATGACCGAGGAGAAGGAGGAGGAAGAGGAGGGGGAGGAGGCGGAGGTGGAGGAGGCTGGCGCTGAGCCCCAGGCTCTAGGCTTAGACATCTACTGCGACCCTCAGGCTGCCTCATCTTCATTCCACAAACGAGATGAGGTTGCACAGGTAACACGACTCGCCCAGAGGTGGCAGAAGCAGCACCAGAGCCACCCGGGGCCTGACACAAGCCCGGACTCACGAGACCCCACGCCTGCTTGCTACCCAGGGGAAGACAGCGGGGAGATGCCCCAGGCATGTCTGGGTCCTCAGAGAGAGCGCAGAACGGATAAAAGTGCCCACCCCCGGAGGCCATCAGCAGGAAACAACTCTTCTCCCAGCACAGGAGGGGCTGCCATGCGAAGGCTGCGGGAGAGGGTCGCAAGCTCGGCCTCAGAGTGCAGTCTGAGGCCAGAGTCAGCCGCGGTGGCCCCTGGGTGGTCTCTGGGGGTGTGTGTGGGGATGCCGGTTCAGCTACACCCTGTGGGAACCTTCTCAACTGTTTGGAAAACTCAGGAAGACTCACAAAGTGAAGCCCTCTCTATGAAGTTGAGACCCTCCACCTGAGCAGGAGCGTTTCTGGGTTTCCCTGAGGTGGGTGGTGGGGCTTTGCCCTCGGAATACGAGGGGCAAGAAAGGAGAAGGCCTGAGTTCTAGGAAGGAGCTACACTCCAACTGTCTGTATGACCCCCAGGAGATCAGGGGTCGGATGGGACCCTGCAGCTGCCACGTTCTGTGTCTCCACCGAGAAGCGTCGGGACAAACTGGGCAAGTGGAGGGCTGCTGCTGCAGGGGCCCCTGGACAGGGATGGCTGCAGCCTACACAGTGCTGGGTAACGAAGTCCAACCAACCCAGACGCCGGCTGGGGTGGCCAGTGGGCAGTCCTGTGGCTGCTGGGCAGACCTGGCATGAGGAGGTCACTGAGAAGGGTGACGTCATCACAGTGTCACCAGAGCATCAGGCTTTTGAAGGAAACAGTGAATTTGCTCCCGGCTGGCAGAGATTATTTCCCTGTGCAGCTTAGATGACGTGTCACAGCAGGACAGACAGCGTCCCTAACCAGACAGGTAAACGGATGTCAGGTGGGTAAACAGAAGGTCAGCCACTCTACCTCGTAAACCAAAAGGCGTGGGATCGCTCTTTACTTCGTGCCGTTTAGCTTTTTTTTCAGGACTGGTGGGAGAAGCTGCAGAAGGAGGAAGAGGCACAAACAGAACAGGAGAGAGAGAGTGAGGAACTGCATGCAGAGCGCCGGGGAGCCGTGAGGAAGAGTTCATGCCGGGGAGCCGTGAGGAAGAGTTCACGCTGGGATGGGACTCAAGCATCCGATGGGCAATTTCCACTGATTCAAAAAGTGGCTTCCTGGGAACAAAACTCTGCTGGCCGAGGGACAGCACGGCGAGAGAGGCCCAGGGGAGTCAGAGGAGAGGAGACTGGTGTGCGGCCGGCAGGCCATCGTGTGATCACTGTGGGGGCTGCCTCTGGTGCGCTTTCTGAGCTCTGCGTTGACTATGCGTAGCGTGCACACTTTCCATACTCAGCAATGTCGACAGCACCAGAATTTGTCCTCCCTTTCTTTTTTTGCAAAAAGTTTGAGGCCAACTTAAAAGTATTGTAAAACTGGGAAAAAAAAACCTCTCCAACTTTGGACCAAGGAGAAGCACCCTAGGTAACACTGGCTTCTAGCATCTAGTGGGGGTCCTGTAAGACCCGCCTGAACTTCAGGGCCTGCTTCAAGCCCTGCCTCAGCGTATTTCCCTGCCACGTAGTTCATCGCCCAGGAGCGCCCAGAGGCGGTCGAGCTTTCAGGATCTCCATCCGAGAGGCCTTTACCCGCCCCGTGCACCAGCAGAGGCCTCTAGAAGGCAGTGGACACCAGCACGTCAGCCCTCGGGCGGGAGGGAGTAACTGCAGCCAGGAAGGCCAATGCCTGGAGGGGCCTGACCTGAGGAACGACGGGTGGTGGAGTTGGACCAAAAAGCAATGGCGAGTCCAGCTTCCGGGCAAGGCTCCTTCAGAAAAGCCCTGTGCACCTTTCCAAGAAAAGGCCCCAGAAGAGAGCTTGGCCGCGTGGCAACAGACACCAGCGTCAGCACAACCGTGACTCAGTGGAAGAATGCTGAACGCTGCCCCTCCGATGCAGCAGGCAGACGCCCCAAGACTGTCCGCACGAATGACCACACACGAATGGATGACAGACACGCCACACGGCGAGGGACACGGTGCCCTTTACCTTTCTGACCTTTGAGGTTAGCAAAACCCTGCAGGGTAAAGCGCTTTTTGGAAAGTGCAGAGCTTTCTGAGGTAGAGTTAGTGACCGTGTCATCTACAAAGGAAGAGAGAGGGGCCGCGTTGGGGCGTCCGCACCCTGGGGGCCTCTGGGAGGGCTCACGTCGGGCCACACCAGCCGGTCTCTGGGGCTGGGGCGCCCCCGAGCATGAGGAAGAGCATTGCTCTGGGCGATCCCAGTGCTCCACACATGGGGGGCCGGGACCCCTGAACTCTCAGAGGCCCCTTCCTGCGAGAGGAGGCTGTGTCCCTGCCTCACCCGCCAATGGCACCCACGGGGTGGCCCCGGCCCCGCCAGGCTTGGTCGCACACACACCCACCTCTGCCCTTCTCGGGGGCCTTTGGCAGCGATGTTGAGCTCACGTATCCTTCCAGGCTGAGGGGGTCGGTCTTCCTTTCTTCCAGCTTTTTGACGTTTCTTGTGTTCCCTTTCGAGGGACTAATGGCATCAGACACATCGAAAGAGAAATAGGATGCCATCTGGTTAGTTTTCCAAAACGCTCCCTGAGGATTTGAGGTGGCCAGGCCTCCTGAATTCCCACCGGTCCTCAAAGCATCGTGTCCCGCCGCTGCAGGGGGCCCGCACTTCCGGACGGAGCCCGAAGGGAGCCGAACTGGGCCAAACCCCCTTCCGAGCTATTAGGTAGGAGGCCGGCTTTTGGTGGGCGGGGAGGGGAGTCTTTCTCTTTTAAAACTGTTGTTCTGTGGATTACTTACTTAGACCATATCCCATTCGTGAGTGAGTAGATGTGCTTACATAAGAACCAGGAACAATATGGGAAAAAACCAAGTAAACGAACAAAATAACAAAGAAAAGCAAGGGCCGCGAGGGAAGGATGAGGCCAGTGTGCGGGCGGCCTCTGACCGTGGGTGCGAGGGGTGGCTTCAGTCGCGGCTCTCAGCCCCTGCACCCCCGGCCCTGACTGAGGCACCACCATCACCGACATGCTGGCGGTTAACCGTTCTCCGGGACAGCGGCCGGCAGGCGGATGGAATGGGGAAAACCCACAGATGGACACACTGGCGGGTTGTCAGGACTGGTGTTTGCTGGGGCGCCAGGCCAGACGCTCGTCCTTGAAGCTGACCCGCTGGGCCTGACCCAGGGCTGTGGGCAACGTCAAGTCACCCCAACACTGGGAGACTCAGGGGACAGGGCCCAGGAAACTCGGTGACTGTGCCACTGCCCACCGTCTGGCCTCCTGATGTGTGGGGCCCGGTGCCCGCTTACCTTGCGCTGGCCGTTGCAGGCAGAGGCAGGCTCTGGGACTGCTCCAGTACGCGGTGCTGGCTGGCTTCTGCGAGGAGGGGACAAACCAGAGCCAGCACGGCTGGAGCGCTGAACCGAGCATGGCAGCCAATAGCTTAGGGCTCTGTGGCTGCTTGGAGCGTATGAACAGCGCCCGGAGCAAAAGCGGAGAGAAAACCGTGGCCGAAGACGTCCTTACCTCTGAAGGCCTGCAGCTGGCTGGTCAGCAGCTTCCGGATTTCGCTCACCCACGCCGCTTTGATTTCGGGAGTTGGTGCCTACCCCGCAAGAGAAACGCCAGGAGGTGAGCAGCCTCGCTCCCTGCAGACTCACGCTTCGGCGTTTCACTCTCGGAACCTCCGAGGACAATCTCAGGAATCGAAGACGAGAGCATGTGGGTGGGAAAGGAGAGGAATAAACGGCCAGAGGTCCCCTTGCCTGGGACGCCCCCCACGGCAAGGGCGGGATGGAAGGGTGCCGGGCGCCCAGGGCCCTGCCACACAGCCAAGGCTGACCACCAGGCAAGTATCCTTGTGCAAGTGTGGACATCTGACTCAGTGGGAAACCCTGGGGTGTGAACTGTGCCCTGACATTGTGTTAGGTGACAAGGACGGTGGGAGCCTGAAGTCTCGCAGAACTCTAAGCTTCTAGGGCAAGGGAGACGAAAAGGAGCGTGAGCCACCGCCAGGGCTGCTGCCCTGCCTCGGTCGGTGCCTGGGCCTGAGGGCAGTGCCAGCTGGGCAGTTTGGCTCTGCAGACGCTGAGACTGTGGACAGCCAGGGGCCGCCACCGTCTCTGGCGGTTCCCAGGAGCCTGCGCCCGCGTCCTCACTTTGGCTCTGGGTGGCCCGTGGGCCTGGCGGTGCTGACGTGGGTGTTGTGAGTGGTAGACAACTAAGTCCCATGTGTCGTGGACTCCACGCTGCCGTGGCCACGGCGTCCCTGCGGGGTTGCCACGTAGCACTGGGCCTGACCCACTGAGTGTGTCAGCACTTTGAAGGGCAACCAGGACAGGCACAGCCCCCGTGTGGGCTGACCCCTTCCCAGGGCACCTGGGGTCTTGCACGGGCTCCCAGATGCACTTACAGCTCCACCCACCTCCTGCTCTCCCCAGTACGGTGAGGACGGCTGAGGGCTGGCACACACGCCCCCAGGAGAAGCTGGTCGTGTGTGTAAGCGTGGCACAGGCCAGCCGTGCTCCCCTGTGCCGTCCAGCTGCACAAGGGCCGGGGCGACGGGAGCCCAGCCCACCTTCCTGTGGTGCACCTGGAGCTCCCCTGACTTGCAGTCTCCTGGGGCGTCATCCTGGGTCCAGCTCAGGTTAGATGGCCCAGGGCAGCGCCCCCACAAGAAGAGTGGTGCTCCTGTCTCCCAGTGATCAAGCTTCCCGGAAGATTCTAGACACCAGCTCTCACTAGACGCCTTTCACGGGTGATCCTCAGGGCTCGCCGCGTCCCTGGTGGCGGCCCGAGAGACGCGGCTCACCTGTATGATGTAAACCTCCTCCCGGGCGTTGTACCAGATCTCAAACTTCCTCACGTCGCCCTTCACGTTCTCCGTTATGCCAACCGCCGCCATCTGACAGTGGAAATGGGGAGACAGGCGTCAGTGTGCAGGGTAAGAGCTCTCCACCTGCCTCTAGAGTTGATGCATGGGTGAGACGATGGAAGAAGTTTTGGGGTGGGGACCAAGGACGTCCAAGATCCCTGACTTCCACCATAACAGAAAACGTGTGTGCCAGAGAGTGAGAATAGCGGCCAAGACTCAGTCAGAGCCTGCCACAGGCTAACAGTTCCCCTAACAAGGGCAGCGCCAGGGAGGTCCCAGCTGCTGGACCGGCCTTACTCACATTCACCGACAGCCTGCAGTTGTAGCACCTGCCTTACTCACGTTGAGGGACAGCCTGTAGCTGTGGGACCCCCTTACGTTGAGGGACAGCCTGTGGCTGGAGGCCCCTCACTCACATTCAGGGACTGCTTGTAGTTGTGGGACCCCTCACTCACATTCAGGGACTGCTTGTAGCTGTGGGACCCCTCACTCACGTTCAGGGACTGCTTGTAGCTGTAGGCC
>NC_060272.1:2565617-2599296 GCF_021613505.1 Equus quagga
CCCCTCACTCACATTCAGGGACTGCCTGTAGCTGGACCCCCCTCACTCACGTTCAGGGACTGCTTGTAGCTGTAGGAAGGCGCTTTCTCGTAGCCCTCCCCGTTCTCCTCTCTCTTCTTGCAGAAGAGCACCGCCTTCTCGTGCAGGAACAGGTGCCGCTGCATGGGCTTGAACCTGGCCAGGTCCTTCACCTTGCTGTGGCCCTTCTTGTGGTCCGTCCAGACGCTGAAGGAGCCCTGCATGAGCAGCTTCCCCAGGTCGCTCAGATTCCCCTGAAACATGTGGGGGCAGGAGGTCACTAAACCCAGAGCCAGGTGGGCGCCTCGCTGCACGTTGCTGAGTGAGCGGAGCCCCTCTGGGAGGCTGCACGTGTGGGTTCCAGGTGTGTGACCTTCTGGGAAAGAAAACTATGGAGACAGTGAAAGATCAGCTTCCCAGGGCTGGGAGGAGGGGCACGAACAGGTGGAGCAGAGGATTTTGGGGCCGTGAAACCACCCTGTATGATACTGTAGTGATGGACGCACGTCATAACACATTCGTCCAAAACCACAGAACGTCCGGCACCAAGAGTCAGCCCTGATGAACACCGTGAACTCTGGGTGACGGTGACGCGTCCATGGAGGTTCATCGGTTGTGACAAATGCACCATCTGGTGAGGACGCTGACAGTGGGGGAGGCTGTGGGGGCAGGAGGTGCATGGGAAATCCTTGTTTCCCACAATTTTGCTGTGAACCTAAAACTGCTCTAAAAATAAGGCCTAGTAATGAAAAGAAAGCGAGAGTGAGTGTTGAATGGACTTGTAGAGAGAGAAATAAAATTAATAAGTTGACCGAAATCTGACTTCTCGTGTCACATGTCACCAGCCCACAAGCGGCATAAGAGAAAACAGACCCCCGCCCGCTCCTGAGGGACGCCGACCGCAGGAAAAGGGCAGGAGTGGAGAGGGCTGCAGAGCTGCGTCTGCCCTGAGAGGCCCCCACGCAGGCTGCGGCCCGGGAGTTTGTCTCAGGGCCACCTGACCCCGAGTCACACGAGGTTTAACTGGATTCGGGTGACGCATGCAGTGGAAGCTCCAGGACACAGCTCTGCCCAGCGACGGCCAGCCGCAGCCCACCGCCCGTCAGCTTCCCGCGGCCCTTACGTCATAGCCCGTGATGGCGATGAGGTGCATGGAGTCGTTCACGGCCTTGAGGATGCCCAGGATGGAGCTCAGCGCCTCCTGCAGGTCCTCGGCCCCCTCACAGCTCTTGCTGTATTTCAGCATTTCCTGGGGGAGAGGAGAACCAGGCCCCACTCACACACCCGTCCCGTCCGGACACTAGATGCTGACGCTCCCTCGAGAGCTGCTGGAGTGCCCGTGCTCTGTCCTGGAAGCAGAGGCCCCCGGCAGCCCCAACACAGACCCTTCGAGACGCAGTCACCACAGCACACATGCATGCGGACAGCCACCCTCCCCAGGTGGCAGGTTTGCTAGGGCCACTGGCTTTGGAGCAGCTCGGGAAGCCGCCCTCCCATCTCCCTATAGCTCCACTCCATACCACTCCCAATAGCCTGGCCGGATGCTGCTGATCGGGACGACCCCTGAGCCGGACACTCAGCCAAGCTGGGCAAGTGCAGGCCCCTCCCAGTGCCTCCGCAGGGTGAGCACCCCGCAGGGGGCTCACGTCTTCTATCTGCTACTGTAAACCTCCTACTCTTTCCTTTCAAATATGACACCCAAATAAACATCTGACTGTCAAAGGCACGCTTGCCGCGTCCATTCACACGCTCACTCCAGCCTAGCAGAGCTGCCTCTGCTGGGCCCACAAGGACAGCTGGATATAGACTGGGCTTTGCTGGGAAGAAGCGTATGGCACACAGCCCAGTGCATGTGGAGAGCCCTCACAGGGTGGGGTTTGCCCGTCTGTTCACCTCTGTGTCGCCAGCCCCGTGGCCATGGCCAGCGCACAGCAGGCCCTCCACAAAGGGCTGTGAAGAACCAGGACTCTCATAGAGATGGGAAGAAGGCAGCTCAGGGACGGCCGGGGCAGCCGCAGACAGACAGGCGGGTGGTGGCAGGGAGGGGCGGCCGCCAGGCTGGGTGCGGGGCCTGCGGGGTCTCACCTTGAGCAGCAGCTGGTACTTGGTGATCCTCTGGACTGGCTTCAGCAGGTAGGAGTCCAGGCTCAGCTTGTGGTCCAGCTTCTTCTGGCATTCCTGCACCCCCCAAAACCTCTGGGTTAGACGGTTCTCAGAGTTCTGGGTTTGGGAGCCCGCCACTAAAGGAAACGACACTCGAAAGATCCCGGACACACCTGGAAGAAGGGGCAGTCGGCGCACTGCCTCCACACGCTCTCGGAACGCGGCTTGTTCTGACAGTACTTCTCGTAGATTTGGAACTCCTCCATCTGTCCCGGGACACAGACGGCCATCTCAGCGCCCCGGGGGGCTGGCGCCACTCCCGAGTCACACCCTCTGGACGCCCACTGCTCCCAGAGGGGTCCCGGGTCCTTGGAACCCCCCATCACAGGCTGTCCTGGGTGAGGGGCCTCCGCTGCACGGACTCCCTCAGAGGCTGTTAGAGGCTGTTTTTTCAAATGGAACTTCCTGAGTCTTCTCTGGCAGTTTTGCACATTACACAGCTTATTCTCTGAGTCAGACCTGAGCCCCGGGTGTGAGATGCAACCGCCCCAGGGCAGCCCGGGGGCACAGACGGCTCTGGGGCTCCTTCAGCTGGAGCCAGCACACGGCTGCGGGCCAAGAGGCAGAGGGGAGCGCAGAGCAGTGGTGCTGAGACGCCTCCTGCTTGCTGAGAGCCCTGCACCTCGGTCAGGCTGCTGACGACCTGTGCCCAGTGTCAGCCTCCCGCACAAACCCCAACCAAATGTGGAGCAAAGTGGCCTGGAATCAAGGACGCACGACGCCTGCCCCAGGCCCCCTGCCCCTGTGGGGCCAATCCGGGCTCTCCCCCTCCATTTCAGACGCACGCCCCTCGCAGTGGGGCAGCCAGGTGACAGCGCCCCCAGAAGCTCCCTTCTCAGGGCTGCCTTGGTCCTGACACCGCTTCTGTACACATTAGCTCAGGACAGCTGGCTTTGCCACAGGACTAACAGACTAAAAATAAACGTAGGACCAACACAGACTTTCTAAAGAATCCCCAGAGCTCAGTGTACACGGTGGTGCTCAAACTTGCATGGGCAGCAGAATCGCCCGTAGGCTCGTTTCAACTCAGAACCCCTGGAGGTCCTGGCGTGGCAGGTCTGGAGTGGGACGTTAGAATGTGCGTTTCTGAAAAGATCCCAGGAGGTGCTCATCCTGCCGGCCAGGACCCGACGTTGAGCCGCTGGCCTGCAGTGTGACGGCCCGGCTCCAGTTCTCAAACAGCTCTGAGAAGCGCTGCCAACGGCCAGGCCGACTGGAAACACAAATATCGCTCCCCTTTTCCTCCCTTCTGCCTCCTGACGCCAATTCATCGTAGCGAGTTGCAGCCTCTAGCTTGAGACTTAGTTTCACTGCTGTTAGGAAGCTGCATTTTCCCTACTGCTAAGCTAGCAGTCGGTCGAGATCAGCATAACAAGATCTCGTGGGCCTGCGAGGAGAAGACAGCGGCCCCTGCGCCCGGCAGCCCCTCCTCCTCTGAAAACTTCCCCACCAACCCCCCACCTCGGCTGATCGCCCCGCTCTGGAAGGAGGCAGACATTTACTATTTCAAGGAGAAAAAAATAAGGCTCAGAAAGCGTGAACGACTTGTCCAAGGTCAGCTGGGAAGGGAGGGCGTCTTAACCAGGGCAGGACCAGCACAGAACAAAACACCAGCACGAAAGCACTCAGCTTCACCCAAACTTGCCATCAACACTCAGATGCTTCACAATTCTAGCATTTCTCAAAGCTTACGTTTGATAGTTTTTCTCTTTTTTGAACTAGTTATTGGGCTTTAGGAAAAAATCGCATTCTTTTGGCCCTACCATAAAGTATCACGTCATCTCAGCCAAGCTGGAAACGTGTACTTTGTGACTTCAGCTGGTCAGAGGGGACGGCAATAGGATTTAAAGTCACTATGATTTTAAGTAGTAACTGTAAGAAATAGGGCACAGCAAGGTGCACGTTTACACAAATACATACCCTTTCTAGAAAACACCTTCCGACCAGCTCTGGGCAGTCTATGTAGTTTTCTAGCTCCCTCAGGAATATTCTAGACAAAGGAAGTTTGCATTAGGTTGTACGATGGACAACATGAATAAGACGGCATCTGTAACAAATTAACAGGCATCGTTTTCCAGATGACTCTCCATCCTAACTCTGGACGGTGCAGGAGGTGTCGTGTGCGGGAAAACGCCCTCTGATTTCAGGAACCTGCAGCCCACAGCTGTCACTCTCAGGGTCCCCCCTGCACCAAACTCTCAGGGTTAAGCCAACGCGACCCCCTTGCGGGTCCCTTTACGTTTCTGGCGTCAGTGCTCACGCAGAGGTTGGGGAGCCCCTTTTTGCTGGCAGACATGGGACAAAGAGGCCACAGGCAGACAGACAGAAGCATCTAGAGGCTCTGAAAGTCCAGCCCCCATACCTGTGTGCTTGTGTAACAGGGCTCTTGGCTCTGCCCCTGGGACCCTCCCTGAGGTAGCACTGCCCTGGGCCCTGGGCCGAGTCCTCCTCTGTTTGTTTCTATCGGGGTAAGTCCCATCGGGAGGGGGAGCTCCCTGGGGATCAGGTCAGGACATAGTACTGCAGTGTGGAGCCGCCAGGGGCCCAGCACCCGAGGACTGACTGAGACCCCAGGCCGGGGTCAAGGACACTGATGGGCTGGGCCACCTGCTCATTTTAGTTCCCAAGGGAAGGCCCCGGGTGGGGTCAGCTGCCTCCTTTATAGAAGGGCGGGTGGGAGATGCTAATGACAGAGGAGCCAAAGCATGTGGTCAGACTGAGAGCCCAAGTGTCCCCTGAGGGCCGGGGGAGGGTGGGGCCCAGTCCTGGCCCCGGCTGCACTGCCAGGGGAGAGGGAGGGTTCGCTCACAGCTGCTCTGTGTCTGTCTGCTTCCCTCTGCACTCCAGTCTCCCAACTCACAGCCTTTCCCACCAGCTCCCGCAAACTGGGACGAGGCACCAGGGTGAGCAGCTCCAGAAGGACCACCCGCACTTGCCCCAAAGCCACGGAGAGGCCTCAGAGTGCTCTCACGAGGGGAGAGCAGGAGGAAAGGAGCCCCCAGTGTTGTCGTCTTTTTCCACAAGCTTGGGAACAAAATGGGCTCTGCTAGGGGTGTGGCCTTCAGTGCCTCCCCAAAGCGCCAAACGCACACACGTGGGGGTGGGGCGGTGGCTCCTGTCCCAGCAGTAGAGGAAGAGGGCAGGAGGGGGCCGCTGACAGAGCGTAGAGCATCTCTCCTGGGGAACAGGCGGCCCATCTGTAAGCCAGCCACGCGGCTCAGACGACTCGCCCTTGGCCTGTCTCAGTCCCACTCGAGCCACTGCTCATGCCCCAGAGAGGGAGGAAGGGAGATTCCCCACCGGCAGAGCCCAGGCCCGTTTGGGTTCCTGCTCCCTGAAGGCGGCCACTCTGGAGGCGAGACACAGCTGACCACATGTGTGAGGAGGAAAGCCGACCTGTTATGAAAGTGGTAAATTTCTTCCATGTTTCCAAATAGAACATCCTTCTTGTTTTGAAGGCCTGTTGAGATGAGATGTGTCATTAACGGGTTGTCCATCTCGGCAGCGTAGCCCTGCGGGAGGGGAGAGAGGCAGGAGGCACCCTGAGCTGCAGCCGACAGACGGACGGCCGCTGCCCAGGGGGACGAGACAGTCCCAGGTTTTAGAGAGCAAATCGACCTTGTGTGTACTCACTGGCCTTTTCCAGGATTGTCTGCACAAGCACCACAAAATGTGAGTGAGTTACAAACAGCACAACTTTTTTGGGGGGGGAGGTCTCTTTTCAATGTTTTTAAAATTCAGGTACAACTTCCGTGAAGGGGACAAAACCTCATGTGCACACCTTGATAAGCTATTTATGTGTCTACACCCCTGTAAACCCCGCCCAGTTCAAGATACAGAACATTCCAGCAGCCGGAAGTCCCACTGTCCCCCTCAGGCAACAGCTCAGCACACAGGTGACTGTGCTCCGACCTCCCCACCCTGACGGCAGGCAGGGACTCCCCAGATGGGAACACGTTCTTATTTGATGTCCCCCACTCATCATCAGGTCCTGAGGGTCGCCCGTGGTCACGGGCCGTAGCAGCAGGTCTTTCTCCTGCTAAACGCTGTCCCTGAGTAAGTCCCCCTAAACCCACTGGGCCTGGTCTTGTGGACGGACATTTGAGTTGTGTCCAGTCTGGGGCTGTTCTGAGTGAAGTTGTGCTTTTCGGTGGACACAAGACCATTTGGGGTGGGGAGCCCCCCCCAAGCCGCCAGCATGGGGCACCCCAGCATCCCCAAGTGCGGGCTCACCTCCAGGACGCACAGCAGCTCCTCCACGTAGACCCGTTCCGTGTCAAGGAGCTCGTTCATGACGTGCCTGTGGACAGGGCGTGCGGACTGTTATCCAGAGGCCCGGACCCGCCTCCTGGCTTTGGGGCCACCCACACAAAATGACCCGATTCCTCAAGCGCATCTCAAGCATCGCTCTGCTCTGGGCACGTCTCCAAGTCCTCCCACCCCGCGGAGTCAGCCCTGCTCCCCTCTCCCGCCGCCGTCTCCTGCAGGAAGAGCCCCTCCTGCGCCTCTGCATCGGCCTGCTCGTCCGGGGCCATCTGCACCCCCACCTCGGGGCATCCTTTAGCTGCTCTAGGGCTTGTCACCACCCTCGTGCACACAGTGGGTGGCCAGTGACGATCAGGGAACTGCCACATGTCCATCACGTTGTGGATGCCCAGAGGGGCGTGGGTCTCAAATGAACAGTCAGGTCTTGTTTTACTGACGAGGACCACCTTTCAACCACTTATGACCAAGCTCCCCACCTTAATCCACAGAAAATGGAGCCACCGGGGTGCTCCTGGGTTGCGATCGTGGAGCACCGACGGAGGGGCACCATCAGTTCTAAAACAGTTGTCAGCACCTAACGAGGCCGTAGGGCCGCAGTTCAGAGTCCACGCTCCCAAACGGGGTGGCAGGAGAAGAGGGGCCTCGGGCCTCCCTCTCACCACCACGAGCTGGAGGTCAGTGCTCCTGTCTGGGAGTACAGCGCCTTACAGAGGGGAGGGGGTTCCCAGGTGGGGGTTGAGCTAGATGCTGAGGGCCGGCAGCGAGGGGGGCATTCTGAGTACTGATCTCAGAGTGGGACCACGCAGGGAGGCGGTGCGTGCAGCTGCCCTGTGGACGGTGGACAGTCCAGCCCAGCTGGAAGGTAGGGGTTCCATGGGGAAGTGACCCCCCCATCCCGGGAAGGACGTCGGAAGGACCCTCTCTGTCATTCTAGAGCTCAGACCTCATTAGCAGTGCTGTGTGGGGACGGACACAACCCCAGCCACTCCTGGGAGGGGCGGAGCACACAGGACGCCCAAGCGGGTGCCGTGGAAACAGGGTAGCTGTGAGAAGCAGAGCCTTGGGGTTGGGGTGAAGACGAGGAGGGGAGAGGTTAAGAGAGAGAAGTGACGCTCAGCTCAGCGCATGGAGCCAGGGGGGTGGGAAGGGCTCCTGGGCAGTGGGAGGGACCAAGCCCACCGGGGAGAGGGGAGCCAGGACAGGACCCAAACGGGCCACCCGAGGGGCTGGCTGGGGTGAATCACACTGTCTTCTCGCCTGGGGCTTCAGGGAAGGGAGAACACGAGCCATTTCAAATCAGCAAAGTGCTACCTGAGGATCTGGGGCAAATGCGGCTTTTCTAAGGAAAACCTAAATTTCTCTTGATTTCAGATGTGGACAGGCCAAATGAACACGTGTGTTCCACTTCCGTACATGCACCAGATGCACATGCAGGTGCCACACGACACCAGCGTTGCTCCTCCCTGGCGGCTCTGGGGTAGAAGCCGATGGGTCCGCCAGCTTGGCTCCTGAGGCTGAGACCTGGGGGGTCACGCTGGTCCCACCTGGACCAGAGCCCCTCGGGGGAGCCGGGAAGCAGCCCACCCACCTCCGCAGGATGGCCAGGCTCTCCTCCTCGTCCCCCGTGGAGCTGCCTCGGCCCTGCCGGCCCTCACTCATTTCACTCTGGGGAGAGAAGAGCACACGGGACTCAGCCGTCAAGCGCCAGGCGGCGCCCCCTCCGTCCCGGCTCAGGCCCGGAGCCCAGTCTCATCTCCCGTCTGAACAGATCTGAGGTCATGCAGACCAGGAGCAGCGGGAGGGAGGCAGGCGCAGGGAGCAGGTGGGGGCGGCTGGCCGGCTGGGTGGGGGTCAGCGGCGTGGGGCGGGGCCTCACCTTGGCCCTCCTGTAGGGCCCTCTCCGCGCGCTGCCCTCGCAACTGCTGTTCTCAGAACCTCTCCGGATACCTGGTTTGGAAAAAGGGCAGAAGGGTGGGTGTGACTCACCCTGCACCGCCTGGGGAGGGGCAGAGAGCGTGTGGGAGGGTCCGGCATTTTTTTTTTACTTTCAGAGGGAAAAGCAAGCAGGCCAGAGAAGGGGGAAGAAGCCCCATAAAAGTAGTGAGGAAGGAAAACGGGGCCGGGAGACTAGTCGGAGGACGAGGGGCTGGCCCGTAGGAGTCAGCTCACATCCCAGGGGTCTCCGGCTCCCTGCCCTCCGGCAAGAGCTTTGTGGCCAGGACGCTCCGGTCCAGGAGGTCTCTGAAGAGGCCAGAGAGCGATGTGTCATCGGACCCCGCACACAGGACGTGGGAACTGGCTCCCCAGAGCTCTGACAGCAACACTGGCCAAAGCCCTGAAGAAAACGGTGGGAGCCATCCCAGCTGCTGGGAGAGCGTGTTTGGGGACAGGGAGGTGACAGGAGGGAGTCTCTAGGAACTGGTGGGAGGTCAGCTTGGCCTCAGAGAAGGGCTGCACCCGCCAGGGACACAACGAGGGGCTGAGGCTGACCGTGGCGCCCGGCAGGCGGGCTGAGGCATGGGCACGTGGCTCTTTGGGGCTCAGAGCTCCGGAGGCTCTGGGGCACAGGTCGCAGCCACACTTGACGAAAACTATTCTGGCAACAGTGCTGAGGACAGTTGGGTCCTCAGGATTGGGGGGAAGAGGCCCCGGAAAATCCCCCAGCAGTGACTCGATATTCCAGTTCTGTGGACCATGCGCTCCTTGCTGCACTCTGCCAGTGCAGCACAGACAAGGGTAAACGAATGGCGGGCCAAGTGCCAATAAAACTTTATTTACAAAATGGGCGACGGCCCCTGGTGGAACGGAAGGAGGGCAGTCCCTGAAGGGACTGTGGGTGTCTGCACATACCTGGGGAGGCGCAGGGTGACTTGGCGAGCGCCTCGGGCCGGGGGGCCACTGGCTGCACGGGCCGCGTCTGCTTGGCTGCCAGCTTCTTCAGGCTCGCCTGCCTCCGGTGGAACATCTCTTCCATGCTCTCTTGCTTCTGGAAGACCTTCTGCACGTGTTCCTGAGGTGACAGGCGTGACCACTAGTGAGCAAGGAGCCTCACGAGCATCGGCGTCCACAGTTTAAAAACAGAGGCACCGTGCGCGGCCTCGGCCTCAGCACGCACAACCTCGGATGTGTGTGCTCTGGTGCAGCCATCCCGCCCCGTGCCGCTCGCCGTGCACAGGGAGGTACACCCTCTCAGGAATAACGGACACTAGGCCTCGAGGAAGGTCAGCTGGGGGGAGGGCCCCTCTGCACACACCCTTAGGGCGCTGAGGGGAGGGCAGCGTGCCGTGTGTCGCCCCAGGGGTGGGACAAGGGTGGCTGGCGGGGAGCTGGGAGGCGTCCAGTTTCAGTGAAACACGGAGGGGAGCACCAGGCAGCGGGGCCCACAGACATGGCCACTTCCTCGAGAACCCGCCTCAGCAGGACCAATCCCGCAGGAGGCAGGATGACTGCTTTCCAGGGAGGTGTGGAAATAATTTCTGCGTTGAAAGGGAAGCTGCACCAGATGACCTCCCGCTCGACATCTCTCTCAAGTGCCCGGAACCTCCAAGAACTGGTTCAAGGATTCCTGGGAACGTCGTGGGAGCAGCTCCCACATGCAGGCAGCGTGCTGCCGTGAGCAGCCCGACGGCTTACCCTCAGGTCTTGGGTGAGGATGAGTTCGTAGTCCTGGTAAATTTTATTGAGCTCCTGGATCTTATTTTCTGCGCCGGTCTCCAGAAACTTCTCGATCTCCTGGAGGGCTGCCTCTGCGCCGTCCTGGGACTGGCACTTGTCCACAGGCTGGGAGGCCAGCAGGTAGATGCCTTCATCGCACCACTTCATGGACTGGACACGTGGAGCGTTGCCGGGGGGGAAAATGGCACCGTGAGACGCTGCATCTAGGCGTCCCCATGAAGGGCTCTGCCAGGGCCTCTCGCTGTCTCCTGTGCGGCCTGCTGACCGCTACACTCTCGGGCATCTCTGCAGCACCGCATTGGCTCAGTTCTGAACTATGACCCAAGGGGGACACGGTGCCGAAAACACCCCAGCAAATCACCCGGACCGGACTCGCTCACAGAGAGGCAGGGCGCCATGCGCTAGCTAGACCGTAAGTTTCTGGGCCCTTTACAGAAACCGTTACTTGTGGCAAATGAATTCTAGAAAAGAGACGACTGAGTCAGGAGGTGACCGTCTGGCCAGAAGAAAGGTGTGGGGTGTGGGACCAGTTTCCACTCAGTGACTGATGTCTACCCGCCCGGAGGGAGCTGGCCTGAGGGACCGAGAGGCAGTTTGCCTGTGGGGCGCGGGTCGGGGGCCTACCGCCTCCAGGAGGCTGTGCAGCTCCAGCGACTTGCCGAGCAGCCCCCTCCTCCGCCCGACCTCGGCGGCAAACTGGTCGCAGAGGTGCTGCAGCTCGTGGCACTTGGGTCGGATGGAGTCCACCGCATAGTGCTTGTTGCCGATGAGCTGCTCACCCTCCAGGGACAAGGCGCGGGCCCGCTCCACGGCCGCCTGTGGGAGAGAGAGCCCAGACACGCGGTCAGCTCCTGTTCCTTACATGCAGGCGGGGCGAGATTTCCTGCGGGGGATCAGTGGACAGTGGGGGAGGGGTTAGGGTAGGGGTGGTGGGGAGAGGATGGGGTGAAGGGGGTGGTTGGGGGGAGACTCGGTGGGGGTGGACCAGGCAGCTGTTCCTCCACCTGCAGACGTCACTCAGGGCTGGGGGCTTCCGCTTGGATGGCGGGAAAGCCCAATTCCGGAACCTTCCTAAGCAACCTTGGTGACACTGTGCTTGCAGCCTCACCAGGCTGACGCCGCCCAGACGTCCCCATCCTTACACTGGACTTCTCCTCGAAGCTCGTGAGATCCTTCAGGAGGTGCTCCACGTGCGCCAGGCTGTTCCCCACGTCGGTGAAGGTCACTATCTTCTGGGCCAACGTGTCCAAGGCGGCTTTGACCTGAAACAGAGGAGGAGACCAGAGACCCGGGCCCACGTCAGGACAGCCACCGCTGAGGGAGAGGACATGGACACAACACTGAAGCCGGGAATCGAGGGAGGGAGGGAAGACCCAGATCTTCTCTCAGAAAAACAGGACGAGAGGGAAACTTCCTCAGTTTGATGAAGAGCGTCTACAAACATCCTACAGCCAACGTCACGGGAATGACGCGGGGAAAACAACACTCTCCCCCGGGACTGGGAACGAGGCGAGGACGCCCACTCCCTCTACCATCATCCAAGTGGTGGAAGCTCTACCCAGTACAAGAAGGCAAAAAATCACTCAAAACATAAACAAACAACAGATATACAGATCACAAAGGAGAAACTCAAGCTGTCCCTGTCTGCACACGATCTGATGGTCCATGTGGGGATCCCAGAGACTCCACAAAACGACGCCTGGAATAAGTGAGTTCAGCAAGGTCTCAGGAGACAAGATACACATACAAAAACCAACTATGTTTCTATCCATAGCCATGAACACATGGACACCAGAACTAAAAGTACAATACCATTTATGATGGCTTAAAAAAATGAAACACATAGTGTAAACCAAACAAAGCATGTGCTGAACTGGTAGGCTGAAAACCACACATGGATGAAAGAAATCTGAGAAAATCTAAATAAGTGGTGAGACGTGTTGTGTTCACTGATGGCAAGAGTCAACACAATCAAGATGTTGATTCCCCCCAAATACGGGTTTAACACAATTCGTATCAAAACCCCAGCAAAATTTTTTGTAGCTATCGACGAGATTATTTTAAAATTTATATGGAAAGGCAAAGGAACCAGAATAGAATAAAAGTATTTTGGAAAAGAACAATAAAGTGGGAGGAATTCATTCGCCCGATTTCAGGGCTTACTGTATAGCTACAGTGATTAGGGCCGTGTGGCGTTGACAAAGGGACAGAACCCAGACCCAGAAACAGACCCAAACAAAAATGCCCAACTGATCTTTGACAGAAGTGGGCGAGCAAGCCAGGGGAGGAAAGACAGCCTTTTCCACAAATTATGGCAGAGCCCCTGGACAACCAGAGATTAAACCGTGACCTAATTCTCACACCCTATACAAAAATAACTTGAAATGGATTGTGGACTTAAATGAAAAACTACAAGCTTTTAGGAAAGAAAAGCTTAGGGACATACATTTGGGATCTAGGATTTAAGATTGAAAGCCTTGTTAGGATGATCCTTAAAAGGCAAAATTGATAAATGAGACTTCATCAAAATTAAAAACTTTGCTCTGTGAAAAACCCTGTTAAGAGGATAAAAAGACGAGCAACAGATTGAAAGAAAATATCTTCAAACTACTCATCTGACAAAGGACTAGTATATAAAGTATATAAAGAACTCTCAAAACAGTAAAAAACCAAAACCAAAACAACCCAGTTAGAAAATGGGAAAGAGACACGAGACACCTCACGGAAGAGAAGAGACTGTTGACAAATAAGCTCACAGAAGGATGTGCGGTGTCCTCAGCCGTTCGGAAAGGCAAAACGGACCAGAACGAGGTACCACTACCCACCTATCGGAATGCGTACAAAGCAAAGACAAGGCCACACCAAGGGCTGGTGAGGATGCCGAGGAACCGGACCACCCACACGTTGCTGGTGGGTGCAAAGTGGTGCAGCCACCTGGACACAGTTTGCCACTTTCTTAAAAAGCTAAACACGCAGCTACCACACGACCCAGCAACCGCAGCCTGAGCACCTGTCTCAGAAACGACGACTTACGTTCACGCAAACATCTGAACACATTTATAGCAGCTTTATTGGGAATAGCAAAAGCCTGGAAACAGCCCAGCTGCCCTTCAATGGGTGGATGATCAAACCGCGGTCCGTCCACACTGTGGACGCTAACGACTCAGCAGTAACAAGAACAAACTCCTGGAACACGCAGCAGCCTGGGTGAATCTCTAGAGAATTACGTTGCGTGAAAAGAGCCAATCCCCAAAGTGAAGTTCTGTCTGGTTCCATCTATAGGACCTTCTCGAAATGACAAGATTATGGAAACAGAGAACAGACTGGTGGTTGCCGGGGGTCAGTGTGGGGAGGGGAGGGGCGGAGGTGGGTGCGTCCGTAAAGGGGAAACGGTCCCGTGGTGACCGAATGCTCTGTGTTCCCCGTGTCAGGGTCAGTGTCCTGGCTGCGCTCCTGAGCTACCGGCTGGGAAGATGTCGCCACTGGGGGAGACTGGGTGAAGGGTACACGGGGTCTCTCTGGATTATTTCTTACAACTGCACATGAATCTACAATTATCCTCAAATAAAAAGCTCGATTGTCTGAAGAGCCCTCCTCAGTCCCCACAAAAATAAGTAATGATGCCCCTCTTCCCCGGTGCTCCTGTGGTGTGCTGTGCACACTGGCGGCTCGTGCTGCCTTTCTGGTCCCCATCAGGGAAACTGGTTCTCCTCACTCCCCAGAGCTCAGGCAGGTGTCCTGACCTTAACAGTGCTCAGTGAATGCTGCTCAACTAAATCTCACGTTTTCCAAAAGCTGACCTTCCGGGACCCTCTGCAAAGGACTAGAACTGGAGGATGCGCCCCACAGAGCTGGTCGTGGGTCCTGCTCGCCCGGCACCTGCACGCTCGGCACCTGCACGCTGCCTCCCAACAGCTCCGTCACTGACTCCATGCGGCCACTTACTCTTGTATGTTTACGAGTCCTGCATCCTGACCAGAGCTTTCCTGAGGACAGGAAACACTTGCTCTGTGGGTCTGCGTGCCTAGCGCCAGGGCTGGACCATAGGGAAGTCTCAGTACGTGTGTTCTGTGTAAATAAAACATTAGCCGGCTTCTGATGGGTGGCCTAACGATTTAACACAATGGTGGGGCATCGATTCCACAGCCCTGTCACCCTGAATCCGAGGGAGCCTGTGTCTTTCATTTTTCTATACGCCAGGCACACAGCAGGCACATGATAAACACACGCTGGAGAAAGGACATACAAACACCTCTAAAGAGGGAATGAAGGCTCCCTGAGTGACTGACAGATGGTGCAGGAGGCAGAACCCATCAACAGGCAGACTTCACAGAACCTTTTGTAGACGATGATCCACCCATCAAATCGCATGTTTCAAGGCTTAGTCAAACCTGATGTGGCAGGTGACAGGTGGCCATCTATGCGCTCTGAGCCACTCACCTCTCGGAAATCCTGCTCAAAATGCCGGAGCTGCAGACACTGTTCGAGTTTTTGCTGATGCTTTGCCCAAAACTCATCAAAGGCGGCCTCGGTTTCATTCAGCTGGGCCAGGAGCCTAGGAAAGAGGGTGTGTGCTGTGTGGGGGCGGCACGTGGGGTGCTGAGGAACGGCCCTCCAACGCAAAGGGGGGCGGGGGGCTCGGCCTCCACACAGCCTTGCCGAGACCCTCCCTCCCCTTGTCCCGGGCACCGAGCCGCAGGGTTTGCAGGGCCCATCCCGCGGGAGGGAGAGGCACGTCAGAAAGCAGAGGGTCCCTGCCCCACAGGCCTCACTGCGCTGGGACACGGTGACACCGCCTCCCTGAAGAGGCCGCTTGGCGGCTGGTGAGCTGCGCTTATTAATTTCTGAAAGGTCCAGATCGTAATGGTTTGGGCTTATTATCTATAACTCTGCTTCAGGGGTGAGGGAAGGGGTAAGCTGTCACCATGTGCGAGTGGGTGAAGAGCTGCTGCCACCTCTCGCTGTCACTGTCCCCAGTCTGAGAACCCCTATGCGCCAGACGCTGTGCTAGGTGCTGACGTGTGACCCTGTCTGCTCCTGCACCCACTCTGTGGGCGGGAGGGCGTGCTCCCCTGCAAGATGAGAAACCGGAGCCTTGTAGGGGGGACCACCCTCCTCCGCTGGTGACGTCACATCTACGAGGGACCTGAGTGCCCCCGGGGCCTCCCCTGACACCCCAGCGCAGAACGCCTGCTCCATGTGTGAACCGCGGCTGCGCTGGGGGCCACAGCAAGTATCAGCCTGGGTGCAGGCCTGGGTTGGCCTGTGATGGCTGGGGACTGCCGGGAGGCCGTCCTGTCGCTCCACACCTGGCCCCCACCTGTCCTCACATGAGGGGATGGCCTGCGGGGCCGAGAGCACGAAATGGGAGGAGTGTGTGGGGTCCGCGGACACTCCGAGGCCACAGGATGTTAGCCGACAGTAGTTAACCCTGTGGGCACGTCACCCTGTGTCCTGTTTCACAGCCGGAAACCACGGGAGAAAAGGGCGGACATTCCCTTTACAGAGAGAAAGATACGCTTCTAAGCCATGGGCCGCGACCTGGGGCGGGACAGGACAGGAGGGTGATGGAGCGCAGGCCTGGGCGGACCCCCCACCCCACTGCTCTCCCTCAAACGTCTCCTCTGTCTTGTGAAGAAGAGCGTTGCTCCCAGAAACCTTGCTCCCCAGAAAACTGCTTTCTTTGGATTTGGAAGAAAAGTATTTCAGCAACAAGGACCCTGAGGCCCCCCTGCTTCCTGTTAGGGCGAGAAGCTGAGGCTCAGAGAGGCGACGTGTGTTCGGGCGCACAGCCTCACCTCTGCACGGTGGTCTGATTGTCCAACTGGTCCTGGTTCGGGCTCTGCTCCGTGCTCCTGGCCAGAGGCTCCCTGATGCTCTCCAGGATGCTCCGCCCCTCGTCCAGCGCCAGCCTCATGTTCTCCTGCGGGCAGAGCACAGCACGTCACACTGGGACTCAGTCCAGGTCAGAGAGTGCAGTGGGCTCCGCGGCGCTCCCCTGCATGGGCAGTGGGAGGCGAAGACGAGCAAGGTGGACATGTGACCAGCCCAGTGAGGTCCTCCTGGACCCTCCGTGCTGATGGCTCGCTCCTGCGTTTCGCTTGGAACTGGGAGGGAGGGCCGCTGTCGGGGGCTCCTCCTGCTGCGACCAGGGCACAGATAGGTGACGGGTTGCTCAGGGGCAGTGGGACAAGGTAAGACAGATACGGGAAACCAGACAAAGGGAGTGAGGGGTTCTCTGGGTGGGGGCAGCCCCGAGGACCAGCTGGGGGTCATGGCCACTGCTGATTCAAAGCCACAGCGTGCAGGTCGGGTGCGGGGCAGGACGGGGCAATGGACTCAGAGAGCTCGTCTCCCTCGGAACATATTTATCCAGGAAGCGATGGTAAACAGTTTCAACACAGAAGAACCTGAACCTCTCCAGCCAGTCCAGCGCTTCTCTACCTTCTGTCACTGGACACCAGGGTTCTCTGCTTGGTCCAACTAACAAGCAGCAGAAACAGCTGGAAGGCAGGCCCTATAGCATGCACAGCTCAGGAGCTCGTGATGCCTGAGGCCTTGCTTCACTCGGATCCGTGAGCATCGACCATGGGGCCGCCTCCTGCACTTCACAGCGTTGGTTCACGCCGCTCACGGGGAGCCCTGTTTCATGCCCCTCCAGAGGGTCCCCCGCTCGTCAGCACCACAGCATCTTTAAAACCCCCCGACCCTGTCTCACCTGAGGCCGACACCGGCTGCTCTCCTCCACCATCTTGCTCGCGGGTGGAGGACCCCGCGGAAGCCGCACGTACCTTTGCTTTGTGCTTCTTCTCCGTGTGTGCGATGAGCACAGAGCTTGTGGATGGGACGTCGTTGGGCAGTTCCGTCTCGGCCAGCTCCGTCCCGAAGGACTGCAGCATCTGAGCCGTCTGCTTCACCATGACAGCAAAACTCTCAATCGCCTCGGGAAGAGGAGAAACAGCGTCACTGAGCTTTGTAGGCACCGCTCCCTCCTCTGCCCGTAGAGCAGACGTCCCCCGCAGACCCGGAGGGCGTCTCAGAGATGGGACGGGGCCACTGCAAGTCTGCTTTGCGTAAGTACCTTCCCGCGTGTTCCTTAGCCTCACGGCTTCCTCAGAAACATACCAGGCACCCCTTACACACGCCGTCACCACCCAGAGTCATGCTACGTTCGAGGGCTCTCTCTCTCCGTTAGCAGAAGTGTGAGTGCCACAACCACAACACAGGGTTTTCTTTCTCTTGTTCTTTCTGTCTCTGAGCCCAGAGAAAGCCACTCCCGAATTTATTACTCATGTTATTTCTTTAAATGACTGAGGCCCACTGAGACCATCTCCTCATTCTTGGGGAGAAAACTTCGGCTAATGGGAACACGTCTCTGGGAAAGGCAGCATCGTAACGCAAAAGCAATTCTGTTGGATTAACTAGGCATTATTGAGAAGCACGGCCCCCAGCCAGCACCCGGGAGTGCCAACAGGACTCACTGTGCGGTGACACAACCACTTGGTGTGGCAGTAATCCAGGGTCCCGCCCAGGTCCTCCGTCAGCTGGGACTTGTCAATGTAATCGTGCAATTCTGGTACTGAGCTCAGCATTGTGACCTAGAGGAGCAAGAAAACCGCCCCATAAACAGACCGCCTGGCGCACGAGGAGGAAACCAGCTCCTGCGGATGTTAAGGGTGGCAGCGTGGGCAGAAGCATCTAGTTAAATCCTAGCTCCACTACTTATGGGCTGGTTGACTTTACGCGAGTTGCTATTCTCTCTGGGCCTCGGCCTTCCTGTTCATGAAATGGGTATAAGATGGTTACTCTCACCAGGTGACAATCATCAAGGCATGAAAAACCTGGGCAGACAGCTGGACACACAGCCGAGATGGGGCGTCTGATGGGTGAACGCTCCTGGGCCAGGGGACCTCGGCCTGGCCGCCAAACGGTGCTCTGACTCCAAGAAGATGACTTTGCCCCTCTTCCTGCTGAAACACCGCGAGGTTGCTGCCAGCGCTGGTCGGGGTCAGCACAGCGCCTCCAGGGCACGGCTGCCGTCACAGGTAGATGCATGGCGGCCGTGACCAGTGAGCTCTTCCTCGTGGGACGCGTTTTTATTTTTCTGTACTTCTCTCACCCTCTCTGAGGTTATTCTGTCTGTGAGTTTTGGATAAAAATATAGCCCGTGCTTTGTAAGCCTCAGACGGATGCTACAAGACAGGTCTCAAGAGGTTTAGCCCAAGCGTCACTCGATACCATGTCGTGTATCATTAAACACGGCGTCCGCTGAGGGTGGGGTTCTCCCGGCGGTTCTGTCTAGTGCTGAGGTCGGCACACAGTGCCGAACGTGGACATGAATACATTTTAACAGCAGCGCTCTTCCGTGACACTTTCTGAACCTCTAAAGAGTGATCCAAAATGGAATTGAAGACGCCGCCGTGGTTTCTGGGAAACCTGCTTTTGAGAACTCACTAACTGTGCCCGAGAGTGGTGTCTGCAGGCAGACCCAGCACTCACGACGGAGACCTGAGCCTCGTTTCCCGGGACAGCTACGTGGACAGAGCTGTTGCTAACGAGGTTTACTTGCCAAATTCACGGAAGAGACTGGGCACCCCGAGGTCACTCTCACAGGGGCCGTGACACGTGACTGACGGGGAGGTGGCTGTCCTGAGAGCTCGGGGGCCGGGGGGGCAGAGGCCTCACACACGCATCTGGCCATGTCAGTGTCGCCAACACGAACCTCCAGCCTGACGAGGGCGCCTGGTCTCCAGGGTTTGATCACTAATCATCTCGGAGAAACCAACAGCTGGAACTCAGGCTTCTTTGATGCACAAAGGCGGTGGGCATGGTTTTCCCCAAGACCCCGAAGCCTGTGGTTTAGGGCTGCCCAGCGGGACTTGTCCCCAGAGGCTCAGTGGCTCCTCACACCGGCCCGTGGACTGGCAGAGCGCCCGCCGTCCTGTGTATGGAGGAAGAGGTAGCGCGACCCCGCCGGGGTTCTTGTGTTTCCAAGAGCAATCTGGCTGGTACTGCTGCACAGGCAACGAGGCACCTGCAGCCAGCCCTATGGGGCTTCCTTGCAAAGGAGAACAAAAGAATTCCTGGGGAGCAAATGAGTCACGGGGCGCACTGCCTGCCGAGTCCACCCTGCCTACGGCCCTGCCTGCTGAGGCCCACCCAACCTGGCCTGCAGCTCAGGGTTCCTGAGGCAGGCCGGAGGGCACGTGCCCCCACTTCTTGGACCCCCTCGCCCCCAGGCCCTGGCAGAGCCGGCGTTCCTCACTAGGAGGCTGGCATGGCTCTCAGCCCGTTGGGCTCTCTTATTATTCAGCCTGACTCACTGTAAGAACATTCTGGGCTTGTGGGTCTGACGAAACACCTGCACTTTTATGGTGGGCCATCTGGGCAAGGCTGCGCTGTGCAGTGTGAATGTCAGTGTGGGTGGGGTGGGGGGGTGAGGCTCACACGGCTCCTGCCGCGTAAGAGGAAACACAATGTCCCACTGACTCGTCTGGGGCCGTGTTCACGCCCACCCACTGAGGCTGCCACCTTGAGAATTTCGATTGTTGTAGACGGGCCAGGAACGCAATTCAGTTCAGTGCTGCCTACGGAGCGAAAGCAAGGCATACTCACCGGTACCTTCATCTTAAAGTCATCTCTGTTGAATCTGAAAGCGAGGTCAGAGAGGGTCCTCTGGAAAAATCCCGTTGGGCGCAGGACAAGGACGCGCTGGAGGTTTGCTGGGAAGGACGCCTGTGAGAGAACAGAGGGCGGTGGCATCGCTGTGGCAGCTCGGAGGCCGAGCCTGGGCTCCACACCTGCAGTGGACGGCACGCTGCAGAGAGCGGGGGGCCAGCTCACTGGTCCAGGTGTTCTCAGCACGCCACCATCACACTAAGACAGAAATGGCCACAGACATGGGGCTGTGAGGGCATCCTCACCGCTTCTTAAAAGAAAAGGAAAAACATCACAGTGCTTGGTACAACCCTGTCAGCTGTTTATAAACTTAAAAGTGGAAAGCTTGTCACACTCGTCACTGAACTGTGTCCCGCAAGTTCTTAGGCTGAAGAGTCCAAACCCCCAGGGCCTCAGAACGCGATGGTGTTTGAGGTCTTTGCAGAGGTGGTCACGTTAAGACGAGGTCATCGGTGTGGCCCCTAACCCAGTGTGACTGGTGTCCCTATAAAAAGGGGACATTTGCAACAGACATGCACAGGGGAACGCCATGGGAAGATGGAGGCAGGTCGGCGTGATGCGTCTACAAGCCAGGGAACGCCCAGGGTCGCCAGCCACACCGGGAGCCGGGGGAGATGCTCCCTCAGAGCCTCCAGGAGGAGCCGACCCGCGACATCTCCATCTCGGACTTCCGCCTCCAGGACCGGGGGAGAGTTGGTTCCTGCCGTGTGGCTGCCCCGTCTGTGGAACGTTGTTACGACAGCCCCAGGAGCCAAGATACTTATCAGATAAAAACAAAGCCATAAGACGCGTTCCTGTAATCGCCTAAGACGAAGATAAAGACAGGCTTCCCCCAGCACGCGCCCACCCTGAGACACACGTACGTCAATATACTCGGTTACCAGCTCTGCTTACAAGGTGCGTAACCTCTGGCAAGTTACCTAACCTCTCCGTGCCTCAGTTTCCCTGTCTGTAAGACCAGGATAACACAGTGCCTTCCTGACCACAAACTTTTGAGGGTTAGTGACCTAACAACAGGCAGCGGTTAGCACCATGCTTGCACCATGCGCTCAGAAACGCGGCCCCACAGGTCTACTCCAGATGCCAGACAATTTCCAGAGGCTGAAATGCAGGGAGACCCTGTCACTAAAAAACGAAATTTGGAAGCAACTGAGTTGGTTTGCGGGTAACCAGGCTAAGTGCACCTGAGACACAGAAAAGAGGGGACCCAGCCCACAGCCTGAGGCGGACACGGCAGCAAGGAGTCGCCCAGGTACCTTGGCTGAAGGTCGTCCCTGGGCCACCCTTGAATAGCCAAGCTGGCCTCAGAAGGCCCAGCAGAAGCAGGCCCGGGGGGCACGGGTGGGGAGCCCCATCCCTCGTGGGGACAGCAGCTGTGGAGGGCAGCGTGGCTCCGCTGGCAGGAGGGAGCCGACTGCATCACAGCAGTGACTATGGGAATGCTGGGTCACACAAGTCCCCAGGTTCTCACAAACCTCTGGGACCAGAAAATAACTGGCTGGGACCTCGCTCGGGAACGGAAATGAACTTTTCAGTCCACGTGAGGCCCTGGTGGCAAGGCCTCGACCAAAAGCACGAAGCAGGGGCTGCCCGTCAGGCCACCCTGCTTCCCGGGAGGAATGGAAGGAAGGCCAGAGCGCGGCCACTCTCCCTGCACATCAACCAAGCGCCAGAGCCACGCCTGCCGTGGTGCTGCTGCCATCCCAGCGCGGGGCGCGAGGGCAGAGTTTGCTGAACAGCGAGAGGTCCTCTCGTGAGCGACTCCCTTAGGGGACCTCCCCTCTGCTCAGTGCAGCAGCCGCCTCCCCTCCCGGGAGGCCGTTCCCACGCAGCCGCGCTCTCTGCCAGCGGGTCTCACTCCAGCTCACAAGAATCCCGGAGGGCCGGTCACCCCAGACCTGGGCGCCCAGTGAGTGTCTGACTCAGTGGAGTATCCGAGGAGATGCGCACGCGCCACGACAGCCCTGCTCACGGCCCCACGGCCCTCGGTGGCACCGTGTCCCTGCAGCTTGTCCGCAGAACTGAAAGTGGGGTCGCGGCCTCACCCCCTTGGCCCCAAGGCCTGGATCTGCATCGAGCGAGTCCCCAGGGGCCTCTGATGCTGGATCCCACCTCAGTTTGAGAGCAAGTCCCTCTCGTAAGAAAAAAACAAAGAGAAAGCAAGGTGGCTGGCGTTGGCCGCTCTGGGTCCAGCCTTGGCCACGAGGCCCAGGTTAGCCCACCTCCCCGGGACCAGATGGCACAGGGTCACTGGGAACCAAACCCACAGCCGAGGCCTGAGCTTGCCACCATTGGGGCGACCAGCAGCCCAGTGCCTCGCCCCAGCCCAGCGACCCACGGCGCTCAGGCCACACGGGGCTCTCGTGGCCCTCCCTGTCTCTCACACCCCACAGCTGACCTCAAATTCCACCTGCTCTCCCTCCAGATTTCATCCAGAACCTCCGCACTCCTTCCCCACCCAGCTCTCCTGCACCGCTGCCCCTGGGCCTGCTCTCCAGGGCAGTGCCACCACGACCCTTTAAGACGCCAGCCGTGCCATGACACCCTCCTGCACAAAACCTTCCAGAGACTCCCCCGCGCCTGACACAAACCAGAGCCCTGACCACAGCCTGCGCAGCCTCCTGACCCCAGGCCGTCCCCTACGCGGCTCGCACACCCGTCGCTGCTTCCTCACTCAGACACCCGCCTGGCGCTTCAGACTGGGGAGGGCCGCTGGGAGCCGTGGCGGCGGCAGATCCCAAAGGAATCCCATCGTCACACCCAGCACCTGACAGGGCAAAGCCATGGGCGCCACGCCCCCAGGGCCATGCCCCCTAACCCCCAACTGTGGGTGGGCCACTCCAATCCTCTGCAGCGAGCGCTCAGCTTTTGACTCCCCAGCAGCCCCGTTCTCCTTCCTCTCTAACACGAAGGGCGTCTTCAGGCTGAACTGCATCGCCCCGTTCCCGCGGCCCTAACGCACGGCTCCATCTGCAGTCATCTTCCTGTCCACCCCACCCTCCTGCCCAGGGCCGGCCCTGCGTCTGAGCTGGAGCTCGCGCCCACCAGGCCATGCTGGACAGCTTCAACTCCTTCCTCCCTCGGATCTCGTCCCCACCAGCAAACACCCAGCCAGCGCCTTCCCGTCAGACATGCAGCTTCCATCCTGCTTCTTCACTTCTGGTTTGGGCCTCACGCCCCCCACAGAACCACACAACCCAAGGCCCCGACGGCCATCCTGCTGTGGCTCCAGCCCTTGGCCACCCGGAACTGGTGGGATGTCCCCCCACTGGAGAGGCACCTTTCTGTACCATGTGACGTCGCCGTCCGGGCCCCGCGCGCTGTTCTGACCTTCTCCAGCGGCTCCTTTCCCTCCTCCGCCCGCCCGTGCACCAGAACCCACGTGTGTGGACGTCCTGGGCTGCCTCATCAAGGTTTAAAACTGCCACCCACTCACTGGTGGCCTCCAAGCTGTGTCTCTGGCCTGGTCCCTCCCTAAGCTTCCACCTGAGGGCCCTCGACGCCTGCCAGGCACCTCCGTCGCCCTCCAGGAACCTTGAGGGCGGCGGCCCGGCTCAGTGACCACTGCCTCTGGCCTGGGCGTGAGGTACGCGCCCTCCCCGAAGGTCCTCCAACTGTCAGAGCCGTGGAGGACGGGGACCCGTGTCCTTGGTCGCAGCACTTCAGCTGCCTGCTGGGTGTCTGCGGCTGTGTGAGTGGGGAGGTGAGCCGAGGGCTGTCTGCCCAGCCGTGGCCTCCATACTCGCCCACCTTCACCCGCTGGACCCACAGCCGGGCCTGGGCAGGGTTATCTCAAGGTGGGTGGGCTCTCATGGGCCTCATTCAGCCCTGTGCTCTGTGCCCCACCACCACGGTCTACGCTCGGACACAGACGTCTCTGCGTCCCATGGGCAGCACACAGCACGACCGGGGAGATTTGACTGCTCAGCACCATAACAGGAGGGACTGTGAAATGAGCACCCAGTGAGCAGAGATATCTCTGTTATGCCCAAGAGGGACTGTGAAATGAGCACCCAGCGAGCAGAGATGTCTCTGTTATGCCCAGGAGGGACTGTGAAATGAGCACCCAGCGAGCAGAGATCTCTGCGTGATGCCCACTCCCACTTACACAGTTTGCCTCCGTTGAGTGGAAAGAAAACAACTCAGAAATGCGGCTGAAAGACGGAGGCCTGAGGGCAGGTTCTGGGTCACCTACCAACGAGAGGACTGTGTCACCACCATCTGTGAGACTGGCCGCCGCTATTTAAGGAAAACGTCCTTACGGAAGTCTCTCCGGAGGTGACGAGGCGTCATGCTTTTCTAAACTTCAGTGCAGTTTCATCGCCCTCAGCGACACCTCAGGCAGACGTGCCCCGTCAGGACGAGTTTCAACTTAGACAACAGAACTGTGCCGCTCGTCCCTCGGTGACCTCGCTGAGATGCGGTCAGCGCAGGCGGCAAGAGGACGGCCTGGCAGCGGGACCCCGCCCTCCGGGGGACGACCACCTGCTGCGCCCACGGCTGGGGTGACTGTCAGCATGGAAACAGCTCATCCTCGTCCTCGGCTTTGCGTTAGTCTTTCTGTTTCTTTACACTATTGAATCTTTACATTAAAGACGGTAATCGTAAGATTCCAGCCAAGCAGGAAGCCTTTAAGGACACACACGAATGTGTATTCTGCAGACACACGACAGCAAATTACATCTTCTCTGGGTTGGAGTCAACTGTGTGTACTAAAAGCTGAAGAAAATTCCAGAATAAAACCTCCATTTTAAAAATAGAGGTAACTAGATGGGAGATTTGTGTGAAAGCTATAAAATAACGTCTTTTTGTAACTCAATAATCATGCACAGTCGGCCCCGCTTATCCACGGGAAATACACTCCAACCCCCAGTGCACGCCTGAGACCACAGACAGCACCGAGCCCTGCATATACTATGTTGTTTCTTCTACATACACGCCTATGACAAAGTTTAACTGATAAATTAGGCACAGTAAGGGATTAACAATAAATAATAATAAAATAGAACAATTATAACAATGTACTATAACAAACATTACTGTAGATCTTAGCAACCTGAGAATATGATTTATACGATTTTGTTCTTTCCTTATTAAGTAGAGAACTTCCACCTTTTCATTTAAGGGAAGTACTTTACGGCCTCTCTTTGGCGTATTCGAGTTGCCAGAATCACAACTCTTGTGCTTTGGGGCCGTTATTAAGTAAAATAGGGGTGATCTGAACACAAGCACTGCAGTACCCGACAGTCGATCCGATAACTGAGACGGCTGCTAAGTGGCTCACGGGCGGGTAGCATACACAGCAAGGATACGCTGGACACAGGGATGGTTCATGTCCAGCGAGGGATGGAGCAGGACGGCACGAGGTTTCATAACACGACTCAGAATGGCGTGCGATTTAAAACTCACGAGTCCTTTATTTCTGAAATTTTCTATTTAATATTTTTGGGCTGCAGCTGACCACGGGTAATGGACCGTGGCACGTGAAGCCATGGATGGGGGGGGTACTGTAATCATAGAACGATTAGAAGGTTTCTAGGTAATACGAAAGCAATACTGGTTATTCCCTGGGGCCGACCTTGACTGACTTAGGAACACATACATGACGGGATGGCCATACAAATGTAGTTTGGAGACAGAAAAAGAGCAGTCAACCAGCTTCCGAATTTATATTCTTAGAGACTCACAAGCTGAAAAGGCCCCTCACATGTTTCCACCCAGCTAAAGCCAGTGGACAGTTAGGACCTGTGGACCCTGCGGCTTTGGGGGGCCCTCTTTGAAAAGCCTCCCCAAGTTCAGGCAACTTTCTTAAGTTCTGCTCAATGTCCACCCCGTCTGACCCTGCACACTTACTCTACGAAACGGAGCAGCTGAAGCCTGACCACTTACGCTTGTCCGACAGTAGACAGAATGCAGACACAGATTGTGTAATAAACACAAGTTCGAAGGTTTGTGTCTCAGTGTTCAGAGATAACCTGAAGCAGAGCCTGCTGACGGTGAGCAGAGGCCTCGGCTGCAGGGCTGCCCCGGGAGGTGTGGACGGGGCACGGAGGAGCGGGCAGTGGAGGCCACCCCGCAGTAAACACTGTGGAGGCCACTGCGATCGCCATCAGGGAAAAGACATTCTAGTGAAAATAAGCAGGAGGGGCACAATCTTGGAGTGAAGGGCAGTCACTAAACCGAATACTCCTTATGCTACAAATCGGCACTGCCTGCCCTTCCTTCTGGAACATTCTGCGTGTGCTGGGACCTGTGGTGTGGGGAAGGAGCTCAGCCTTGGAGACGGATCCCACTCCAGGTGACCTCGTCCCTTGACTGCCGAGGATGTGGCACGTGTTCACGGTGCAGCCCCCACCCCTCCACTGAGGCGCACCCAGCACAGTTTGTGCGGCCGCCCAGCCAATAAGCAAACTCGTTCCGAGAGGGCCCAGCTCCCCGACAGTCAGGCTGGGCCTCCCGAGGAGCAACGGCAGGGCGTCATCCACGCCAGCTCCCGGCCCTCGGTGAGGGCAGTGCCAGCACGTGACCCCTCCCTTGGGGTCCACCCCTGTGCTCCACTGCTGCACCCTTAGGCCCCTTGGAGGAGCCGTGCCGGCGGCCTCCCGCCTTCACTGACAAGTGCCGAGGGGCATGGTCATCACCTCCTCTCTGCCAGGACAAATCCTCCTTCCCCTTCCCACTCTCATCAGGTGTCACCTCTGCCAGGAAGCCCTCCTGGCACTCACACTGTCCCCTCTTCACCTCCACCTGTGCTTAGACCTCTAGTAAGCGGCACATAGTAGGAACTCAAGCTCCCTGTTTAACACAGCATCATTTTGCTACATGTGAAACATTGGATGACCTAAAAGCCCTGGGTCCCTCAGGCACTTCATTCTTACGAGTTCCCCAAATGCTGACACACGCTCAAGCACGCACACACATGCATGTGTGAACACCCATGCACACACACCCACGCATGCTCACTCACGCACACACATGCTCAGGCACACACACACTTGCACACACGGTGCAGTGCAAGTGGGTTCAAGGGTGGGATGGAATCCTAGAAGAGTATACTTGGATGTTTTACAAAACACACGTCACTGAGGACAGTCCAAACTTGGAACCACCTGCTGGACCAAGAGAGACGTCTGGATTGTCAGCTTCAGGTCCCATTGTCTCTACCTTCAGCCACCAGCTGCAACCGCGAACTGAGAGGCGAGCGAGAATTGCCCCATCGCCCCCTCAGAGCTGGTGCAGGCCCTGTTCTCGAGGAGGCACAGTGGGTCTGATTTTAGCAACTCTGGACTTTGGCTCCCCCAGTGTCTTACTTTTCTATTCCAAGCCCAGCTGAAGTCATCCAAAGAAGAAAAAGAACCCCAAGTTTGGGAAAGCTCCACTCACGAGACAGCAAACGTGGTGGCTGAAAATAGCCCCGGTCACAGTGCCTTGTCACGTCAGCGCGAGTGCACTGGGAGACCAGCAGAGCCCCAGCCCGCACACTCGATTTCGAGCCCCTGCAGCAAACTGGCCAGGCGCTCTGGTGGACTCGTCTATGCTGGGGGCCAGGGCCTGTGCGGACTCCTTCCCAGGGCTCTGGTCTGGCTGGCGCCAGGTAGGGTTTTCCCAAAGCCCCAAGGATGAACGTGCGGGCCAGTGACACTGCTCCAGGCTCACAGCCCCAGGGACGGCACCCATGGGCTGGCTCTGCCCCCGCCCAGCTCCCCTGCACTGGGGACAGCTGTCCAGCTCAGTCTCCCACCTCCCGTGCCCCGCAGAACCATGGTGGCCATCAGACCCCGCATCCTGGCTCAGAGACGGACGGGAGCACAAGAAAGCCAGAGGGCCTGGCTCTCAGCACCCTGACCTCCCCACGACCTGCACGGTCTCAGGCGCCCTGTGCGTCTGCCGGTGTCTCTGGCTGTAACCCTGTGGCAGTGTTCTGTCGACCGTCTGCCCCGCCTGGCTGTGCGCCTCCCACCCGTTCCCTCCTCACACCCCCAGCGCCTCGTACTGAGCCAGGCACGTGCGGCATCTCAATAAATGGGTCAAATATACGAATAGTATCATTGGCATTAATAGGTCAGTAAATCCTCATAGCAAAAAGCTGGAGTTCAAAGAGAATCTGCGACAACTCTGCTCAAAAAATGCTAACTTCTGGGATTTCCAAACCAGTACTGGGGAACCCCAAAACTTATAGGAAAAAGGAGAGAAAAAACACCTCTACCATGAGAGTGTAAGAATCAGTGCAAACATGAAAACTCAGACACCAACTGTTCAGTGATGATTTTCACAAAACAGAGTTTGAAAGATGAGCCAGGTGGCTTCAGAATTCACCTGAGATAAACTCGATGCTGAGTGAAACCACGTTTATACTCGGCTCTCGAGAACTGGACTCCCACAGCACGGGCAGGTTTGCCCCTGCTATGCTGCTGTCTTGTCGGAGATCTCACAGGATCACCTCAGTTTAAAAACAGTTTATCTGGGGGCCAGTCTGGGGGCACAATGGTTGAGTTCTCGTGTTCCATTTCAGTGGCCTGGGTTTCGTGGGTCTGGATCCTGGGCACAGACCTATGTACCACTCATTGGGCCATGCTGTAGTAGCATTCCACACACAAAATAGAGGAAGGTTGGCACAGATGTTAGCTCAGGGCCAATCTTCCTCACCAAAAAAAAAAAAAATTGGGGGCTGGCCCAGTGGCACAGTGGTTAAGTGTGCATGTTCCACTTTGGTGGCCTGGGTTTTGCCAGTTCCGATCCTATACACTGCTCATTGGGCCATGCTGTGGCAGGCGTCCCACATATAAAGTGGAGGAAGATGGGCACAGATGTTAGCTCAGGGCCAGTCTTCCTCAGCAAAAAGAGGAGCATTGGCAGCAAATAGCTTAGGGCTAATCGTCCTCAAAAAAAAAAAAATTAAAATGATGAAATGGACATATTGGTTCTTAACCGGTGATGGCCTATCAAAAATACTTTGTAAGTTTCCGAGGATTTTAAAACAAAGGAAAGCTGATTAAATAATACCACCACTTCTTTTGAAACCTTTCGAAGTGCTGGGATTTGTCTCAGATCGTGGATGGGGTAGGAAGTGTCTGCCGGGTGGGGACAGGGAGCGGGCGGTGCAGGGAGAGGGTTGATCAGAAAGACAAAGGCAGACCAGCAGTCCAGGGACAGGGGCACCAAGATGGTGTGGGCGCTAAGAGTGGATCTGGAGGCCTTAGCTGCGGGTAGGACGAAGTGCCCAGGCCGTCGCAGGGGAGGAGCCGAGCCTTCACTCCTCCCAGGACCCCGGACAGCAGCCTCTCGGGGGCCAGGGACCAAAGAGCTCGAACCCAAGACCAGAACAGGAGGTCGGGGGGCTTACCCCACTGGGGTTAGGTTTTAAGGAACCTTGGGAGCAGCAAGGTGGTCACAGCTGGGACCCCGGCCGCAGTCGCTCTGGGCTGCCAGCTTGCAGACAGTCAAACGTGGGTCCTTGGGCTGCGGGGAGCGAGTGGGTGGAACTCAGCTTGGTGAGAAAGCTCGACTTGGAGCTCAGGGGGTGGGGGGAGGGTGGAAGCTCCCGACAAAAATAAAATTCAAGGTTTTCTGCTGACTTAACGCTTCCCTCTTCACTGATTACTGCAGGCTAAAAAAACCAGACCAGCTGCTCTTCTCCACGGAGGGCAGCTCCACGGATGGACAGACAGACCCTCAGCACGGAGGGACGCTGAACATGGGAATGGGGCCCCAGAGCAGGCTCAGGCATCGGACGGAGCCACAAAACTGAAGAACCAGTAGCCCATTTGGAAAGGAGGAAGCCACTTAGAAAAAGCTACTCAGTACAATCTCAAATGACTAGTCTGAAGATTCTGTGCAACACACTCAACACCATGCTTACTCGGGACTCTGCTCCGTTTAAGAAAGAACACACAGTGAAACCCTGAGCACGTCACACCCTCAGTGGTCAGAAATAAACCAGCCAGTGAAACTGTTTGCAAATCCTAACAGGCCCCTAAGAGTTAACCCATTTGAGAACACACACGCATGCACACGTTTGCACACATGCACGTGCACACACAAGCCCTGGCAACTCGAGGGGCCCAAGATGGTGTGGGACCCCAGGTGTCCCCTGGCCCCACCTCAGGCCACCTCGGGCTGGTGCTCCGAGCTGGCAGCTCACCACAGCTCTGCCCCCCACTGTGAAGCATGCACCAGCCAGAACCCAAACTGCCACCCAGGCAGGCGAGTCACCAGAGAGAAACGCTGCTGTCACCCAGCCAGGAGAAGAGTAGGCGGGAGTGTCACTCACCCCAGCCCGACACTTACTGCTATTCGCAGGACTGATGCCTTCACCGAGGTCCATTTGTCCTGCCTTCGGTCTATGACCAGGATGAACCCAATGCCAGCATCTTGTAAGCTGAAACGAGGAGAGAGAGCTGCAGTTAGTGGGGGCAGCAGCAGCAATGTCTAAGGAACCTTATAATGAAGCGATTCTTCCTGGAATCCTCATGCCACTTCGGCCTGCAAGGCGAGATGCATGCCCAGGAAGTGTCTGAGCAGACTGCAGCATCTCCAGGAGCCTCATCCGGGCAATTTCCAGAACTCGCTCGCATCTAAAGACAGACAGATCTTTTCTGTGTGTGGCTTATTTCCTAGACAAACACCAACTGTCTCACAACGCAAAGATCCAGGCAGAACCCATCCCTCCCGGACTCAGTCAACTCATGTTCCACAGTGAGAGCCGAGTCACTTTCCTTTCCTGGTTGACCAGCTGGTTAAGCCCTCCAAACACATTTTATGACCCAAAAGTCACGTTAGTCCTAGCCATGCTTCTCATTCACGTTATAAAATCACTCCTGATGGCACTGCCACAACTTTGGGAGAAAATTCCCGAGTTGTCCGAAGGCTCACAAGCATCTGTCAGAAACAGGAGACAAGGCCTGGCTCCTTGCAACAGCAACATTGGTTTTAAAGATGACACTTGGTCGCTGTGCGAGGATACCCTGCGTCCTGGCTCAGCCTGATGCAGAGCCTGAGTCACAGCACAGAAACGAGGAGGCCGCTTCCACTGGGTACTGTCACAGCGAGCCAATAGTGTGACGCCAGCAGCTGCTGCCACCCGCCAATCCCGGCACGGGCGGATGAGAGGCAGGCCGGCACTGACGTGACTCGCTCACGTGCGAGTCTCTGAACACAACTAAGGGAGCCGCTTCTGGGTTTAAACGAAAATCACAGTCACACGGAAGATACACAAATTATGCGGCCTCTGAGAGGACTCTGATAAAGCCAGAGCTGGAACCACCAAAATCCTTTCTGACCCGCAGATGTGATGATGGTGAGGGGACTCACAAGATGCACGTGTGTGTGGGTGTGGGCCGTCGGCCCTGTGCTCTCATGCTCTTTCGATGACGGACTACCAGTTCACAGTAATCCGGCTTCATAACAGCAAGGGACTTCGCAGCAAACACACAGATAAACACCAGCTCTCGTTGCAAACAGCCTTTCTGCTGTTGACGCCAGAGCCCACATGAGACGCACAGCGAGAGGTCAAGGGTTCTGCTTCACCGCTGTGCAGGCCCCGCAGGCAGAGCCGCCTTCTGGGCAGGCTCAGTTCTCGTGGAGGAAGGGCCTTCTGTTTGTGTGTCACTTGAGTTTCAGTGCCAGGAACCCGGGGTTCACAGCCGTCCTGCTCCTCGTGACACCCCAGTACTTAGTGCTCCCCACAGACTGCAGGCCAACCCACCCGGTCCAGTTGCGCAGGTCAGTGAGGGAGCTGAGATGGTGGGAGCCCTGGCCCCGGCTCCATCCCAGGCCGGCTGCCGGGGAGCCCAGGGCCCTGTCCGTGGTGGGCATGTACTTTCTTTGAGGTGGCCCAAAGCAGGTCCTTCCTGGGGTCAGTGTAGCCCCAGCCGCCAGGGTGGGGTGAGTCCAAACCTGCCATCCCAGCCTCAGCCTGTGAACCGGGCTCAGCCACCGACCGAGGCCTGGACGGGAGGAGGCAGCGTCTCGGGCAGCAGCCTGAGCTGTCCATGCACAGGTGCTCTGCCGAGATCGCCCTGCCCAACCGCACGCTCCCTTTTGAGAGGTATAGGTCACAGGCTGCTCCCTGACGATGCCAGCCACGCACGGCTTCTCTGGTCTGTCTGTGCCCTCGGAAGCACTGGGGCCGGGCCAGCTTGACGGGCAGGGCTCCCCGTCCTCCCCACCTCCCTCCACCTCACAGGTGGGCGTCCGGGCTGGGGAGCCGGCCCAGGGCTGAGACTCAGTCACCTGGGATCTCTTGTCCCAAAGTGGAGAGAAGAGGCCCAGACACACTTGCGCTTGCCGAGCACATCACCCCTGACCTGCAGTACCAGTCAAGCGCTCCCAGAGCAGGGACCCGGGACGTGCTCCCCACCACCCATCCGTGAGGAGAGGCCCTGCTGAGGGTGTGTGCCACGCGTCGAGGGGACACTGGCCCTGCACCGCAGCTGCCCCCGGCTACACGGGCAGGGCTCTTGGCCACTTGAGGTGGCGCCTGGACTGCTGACTCAGCCAGGAATCATCAGGGCAACCAGACAGCGCCCACCTCTTGGGCTGCCGGGAGAGGCGAGCGAGCCAGCCGCTGGGCCCCACCACGTGCTCTGTGACGGGGACCCTCACTGTGGCTGCAGTGTCCCCCTTCTCGGAACGACAATTCTCCTCTTTCCCGGAACAAGGCGTTGACCGCGGGGCAACTGCCGGCTCAGCCTCCAGCTCTGTCGTCCGGCGGTGGGGCGTTCCTTGTCCACAATGGGCCTCAGAATGTCACACCTGGTCTGAGCTTCTGAGCCCAGAAAACTCCCTTCTGTGGCCAAATCAAGCCAGTTTTCACCATGGAGCCCACCAGGCTGCTGTGGGCTGATCCGCGGCCCTCAGCACTGTCCTCCTGTTCGTGCAACACCAGGGCGCAGCAGGACAGCACTGCCATCATGGGCACGACGCGCCAGGGCCTCCCGCCCACTCAGCCTGGGGCACGGCCACGGCTTTCCCACGTCCCCCCAACTCCTGTTCCCTTACGTTTGAAGTACTGTGTGTAAAAACGTTCCACAGCACACAAGTCCTATGCTACGGCTGTGATCAGACACCAGCATCCCAAATGGGGTGATAGGAGTGAACATGATGAGAAAGCAAAGTCACCAAGGACACGAAATATATATTTTTTTTTCCTGAGGAAGATTGGCCCTGAGCTAATATCTGTGCCCATCTTCCTCTGTTTTGTATGGGGGATGCCACCACAGCATGGCTGGATGAGCAGTGCTAGGTCCATGCCCGGGATCCAAACCCACAAACCCCAGGCCACCAAAGCCAAATGTAGGAACTTAACCACTAGGCCACCAGGCCAGCCCCAAGGATGCGATATTTTTCAATTAAAATGACAGGTGACATGTGAGGAATCACCGGTGAGTTTCCTTGAGGCACAAACACGTGCCCCAGAAGGGGGGCTTCTCAGCGAGGACACAGTCCCGGGGCAGGTGGCAAGCCTCGTCTCTGAAGCCACCACGTCCCACGGCAGTAAGACGGCTTTGTGCTCATCTCCCGCCGACCCGCACGGCTCATGGTCGGGACAGCGAGTGGGAGGGGCGGCGGGAGCTCAGTCACAGCTCCCCTTCACCCCCGGGCAGGCCCGGACCCTCCTGGGAGGAGGCACTTCTTGGTCTTCGGGGTTCAGGCACTGCGCTAAAAGCTCGACAGCTATTCTTGCTTTAATTCTCACGATGACCCCATGAGGCGGGACTGCTCTCTCCAGCCCAGGGAAGAGGGACGGGCACAGACAGGTTAGGTCGTTCGCCCAAAGTCACACAGCAGGTAGCCCCACCATCTGGCTTGGAGTCCTTGCTCCCTGCTGCCTGTAAGCCACCTCCCAGGCCTAGTCCACCCCGGAATAAAGTGCCCCCCC
>NC_060272.1:2599306-2602162 GCF_021613505.1 Equus quagga
CCGGAATAAAGTGCCCCCCCACCCCCGGGCTGCCTCCTGAGTGGGGCTGGGCAGGGGCCCTCCTCTCCAGGGGTCCATGCACCACTCCTGGTATTGGGGGACGTGCTGAGGGGGACCCGACCCCAGAAGCAGACAGCAGAGATGCCCACACGCCAGGACCCAGTTTGGGGCCCAGGAGAACTCTCCCCTGTGCCCCGTCTCGCCTCCTGCCACATTCTGGGAACATTGTCTCAGTGGCGCAGCCTTAACTAACAGAAGGCATCTTACGTGAGGGCGTAGAGACCCTCACGCCTCCCCTGCGCGCCCACGACGGCCCCACGGGGGCCAGCAGCCCATGGGGCCCGTCCCCACCCCCCCACACTGAGGAGGGGCGGATCGGCTCACACCAGTGGAGGACCCGGAGCTCGCATGCCCTGCTCCTGCCCCCCACCTGTGACCTCGTGTGCCCAGGGGAGGGGGGTGCGGCTCACGCTTGACGGTGCAAAACGCTGCCCCCCTGGGGTCCCTCGTGAGCAGGGCCTCGGCCACTGCGCTGAAGGTGGTGGCAGGGGGGAAACAGGGAGCAGGAATCAGAAGCTGGCAGCCACACAGAAGTGTCCCCAGTCCCCTGGGTACACACAGCCCTGCAGACGCGCAGAGGTCAGCCTCCAACCTCCCAACAGTCGGCTCAGAGGGCCGGCCACCCTAGCCAGAGGCCCGGCTGCTGGGTGAGGCTGATGAGCTCACTTTTGGCCCAAATAGTGAAAATAGGCACAGAGCTCGCATAAACTACTTCTGGGATTCACCATTCCTTGGTGCACTAACACCGCAGGGCTCGCTGGCCTTGGGCACCCGTGGGCCCGCTAACTCCACCGGGGTGGCCCTCGGTGGCCTGGGGCACACAGGCCCCGTCAGGTGAGGGTCCAACCTCCCCAGCGCAGGTGGGAGCAATGATCGGCCCGAGAACAGTCTGGAAACGGGCTGGGCGGCTCCCTGACAGTGAGTCTGCGGTCACCCTGTGTCACATTTGTCCAGCTCCTGCCCAGCTGCAGCTTGCTCCTGGGACCCTGTGGGGGAGAGGGGGCTCGCTCTCGCCTGTTTAGACGCCAATCATCACAGAGCAGGGACGGTGGAGACGCAGGGAAACACGGAGTCAGAGGAAGAAGGCACCTGCAGAGACAATGGCCGTGGCGGAGAGAGCCAAGCGGGGACGGGGCGCGGAGGAGACAGACCCACACGTGTGCACTTCTCAGACTGCAACGCACCCCAGGCTCCCGAAGACCTTGTTGAAATGCAGACTGGGGCTCGGGAGGCCTAGTGGGGCCACCTCACGGCATTTCTAACAAGCTCCCAAATGCTGCTGCTGCTGCTGGCCCGAGCACTGAGTCCTACCGACGAGCCCTGAGGACTTTCTGAACCGGGAGATGCGGCGTCTGCGTGTCTGAGCTTCTGCCCCATGAAAGAGCCAGGAAGCAGGTCGGGAACGTGCAGCGGCTGCTGGAGCTCAGGGCCAGGGCAGGGTCGGAGGGGAAATCAGGACAGGAAGGAGGGGCGGAGGGCAGCCAGGGCATCAGCTCTGGGTTGCATCGGTTCTCTGGTGGCCACTACTGGCCTGCTGCTGCAGAAACCCTGAGCCTCAGGGAGCTGCCACCACCCCAAGGGTCTGCTCTGAGAGCGTCGTCCGCTGACCCTGGCCACACACCCCACCAGGGCTGCAGCTTGTCTGTCTCCCACGTGCCTGGCCCAGAGCCGGTGCTCAACACGTCCAGACGAACGAAGGAACAGGGGACTGGGGGAGGCCTCAGCTCTGCTCTCCACACGTCCACAGCTGCAGGGCGCGTCCGGCTTAGTCTCTGCCTGTCCTGAAGGGTGCCACCCACCAGGCCACTGCCCCCTCCCCTTTCTGCAGCCTATGGAGGGTGGCATCCCTGTGCTCCCGGGTCTCTGCCCCCGACGGGTGTCAGCCAGTCCCTTGCCCAGGTTTATCCCTGTCCTCAGGCAGCATCCACAGCCCTCCCGCCAGCCCAGCCGGCTTTCCAATTTTCCTTCCACCAGCAGCAAAACGATCTCCTTACTAGTGGTTATAACTGTCCTTTACCAAAGTTAAACTTGTTGCTATTGCCATGACAGACTGAGTGTCCAGATGGACAACGCCCAGGCCGTCCACAAAGAGAACTCTGACCCACGACCTGCGGCCATCAGCCCAGAAAACCAACCCACTGTCTCAGCACCCAGCCCAGGCAGCCAGTCCACCATCCTTACTCACACGTGCAGGAGGCTGACCGCTGTCTCCAGCAACAAGCCCGAACCCAAACCACCACGTGCAGTAGCGGCCCCTGACGGCCGAGAGCTCCTGAGGCCCCGACGGCATCTCTCCTGCACCTGAGAGTTGCTGTGGGCACTGCAGCTGCCTGCTAGGACAGACTGTGGCCCTCAGGGTGGACATGGACCTGAGGGTCCAGCACAGCTGAGTTCGGTCCGTCGTCCCGGAGCAATAAACATCAACAGGTTGTAACAACCCAGGGAGGTGTAGACACAGCCTGGCTCCGTGGAAAGGGAGATGGTGTCGGGTTTACAGAGAGAATAGGGCCAGACCGGGTGAGTTTCTGAGCACCCGTGTCTCCAGTGTGGCCTCGCTCAGCCCAAGCCAAGGGCTCAGAGCTTGCAGCCGCAAGACGGTGAAGGGGCCCCTTCACGGTGTGAAAAGACCCGGCTACACTGGGTGTCTTGCCTGCGTCAGGGTGGACGGTGAGGGTCCTCAGAGCCGCCTATAAGGGGGCTCCTCAGCCTGGTGCCAGGACAAGAGGAAACAAAGCCAGTGTGTGGCGGGGGGCTCAGGGGCCAGGCGCACCCCAGCAGGAGGCACCATGGCTGGCA
>NC_060272.1:2602172-2606415 GCF_021613505.1 Equus quagga
TGGTGGGGGTGAGGTGCCCATGGGTCAGGGCGCACCCCAGCAGGAGGAACCATGGCTGGCATCAGTCCTGCGCCGTCCTTGGCTGATGGCCGGAGAGGCGTCAGCTGGGGCTCATCCATCCATGGCAGGGCCCAGGGTCCCTCCCGAGGATGGTGGTCCGGCCTTCCTGAGGGGCTGGGCAGGGTGTCGGGGTGCTGATCAAGCAGGTGGGCCCTGGGGGCCAGGTGCACCCAGGGGACCAGGGAATGGGCAGGGCCAGGCAGGTGGGTGGGTGGGCTGGAGGGGCAGTGGTGGGGCTGGGCCCGCTCCCCTTTCCTGGGCCCCCACTACTGCATTTCTTTGCTCTTTTCTCTGTTTTTCATCCCATATTTGGACACTGGGCTGTGAAAGTTGGCAAATGTGACAGACTCTTTCATTTCCTTGTTCTCCTTTTGTGAGGGAGATGCTGTGCCCAGGTTCCTCCCTCTCTATGTGACTTGCCCGCCCAGGTCCAAACTCCGCAGCCTCGAAGGCATGCCCTGAGCACTCAGCCCTAACCTGTCTTTTCTGCCGTCTCTTCTCTCCCCTTAGGATTCAGATCTCAACCCACTAGACTAACACCTGTGCAATGCGTCGATCCTACACTGGTCAGCTTTTCATTCCAGAATGCTCAACGGCAAGAAAAACGGCAAACGCTTTTTCAAAACTCTCTCACACGTGGTAATGTATCTGTTCTGAGTCACACGCAGCCCTGTCAGGGCTGATACGGGTCAGACGCACACAAGGCTGGGCCGCCTAAAAGTGGGGACCAGCCAAGGGGCCGTGAGGCAGCATCGCCCCTTTTCTCCACAGCCCTAAGGGAACAGCTCACCTTCTCAGAAAAATGCAGGAATTTCTCTAAAGAGACTGAAAACTTACATTTTTGCATTCTTTATATTCAAGTTATTGTTTTCCATACCAATAAATACAATTCTTTTGACAAAAATACACAAAGAAAACCCAAAACCGTGATATCTAGGAGAATCATCACGAACGTACTGGAGTTTTTCTGATCCGATGAACGTAGAGCGGGACCGATGATCTTTACAGATAAAGGAGAGGCCAGCGCGGCCTGCACCTGCTCTGCGGGCGCCCACATGGCGCAGGGGAAACTGGAGCGTCTTATCTATTTTTCAAAGACTGATTTCTAATCTAGCTCGAAAACATAGCTTCCTCCAACGACAGATGAGTGGATAAACAACAGGAGGCCCGTGCATACAACGAAGCTTATTCAGCCTTAGACAGGAAGGAAATCCCAACACCTGCTACAGTATGGACGACCCCTAGGGACTTTGTGGAGTGAAGTAAGCCAGAAACAAAAAGACAAATGCTGTAGGAGTCCACTCATAAGGTCCCTCGAGGAGCCAAATCCATGGAGACAGAAAGTGGACAGGGGCCGGGGGTGGGAGTCAGTGTTCAATGGGACAGAGTTCCATTTTGCAAGATGACAGTTCTGGAGGCTGGCTGCACAGTAGTGAGCATGTACCGACCTGTACACTCAGAAATGGTTAAGATGGGAAGTTGTATGTTCCATGAATTTTACCACAATTAAAAAAAATGTTAAGAAAACCACCAACCACATAGTCTCCTTGAACACATTTTAAAAACAGACAGACGCACACCACTGGCGGATTCTCTGCAACCACGGAGCAAACTGCCTCCTGGGGGGCACCTCCTTGGGGTCTCAGACTCAGGCTAGAACATCCCGGAATCTCGTTACCTTCCTCAGGCTCGTGCTGCACCCCAGCCGTCTCAGCTTTTCCGCCCCTGCCCTTTGCACAGGTCCTGAGACGGGCGCCTCCTCAGTCCTGACTCCACCGCCCGCCGGGCAGCCCCGAGCTCGTCCAGCTCCTTCCTCCACTGGATCTGCCTCTGGCGTCTCCTCTCCACCGGGAGCTGAAACTCTAGCCGCGAAGCCTCTGGGCGCTGTCTCCCCTCTGCGCCACCCCCAGGCCCCAAGGGGCGGATGAGCTGGCAGGTGCAGCCTGGGTGCTGTGACGGCGGCGAGCGAGGGGCTTCCCAAACCCCGGGCCCACAAAGGGTCGCCACTTCCAAGTGAGGCAAGGGCTGCGGCCTCTCTTCTCGGGCAGGGAGCCAGGATGACAACCTTGGCCTTTTCTCCAAAGAAGGGCATGGCCGATTTAAGTCGACCCCACCCCATCGCAGCTCTCGCCCTCCCACAGACAGAAGCGTTCCAGTCGAGCTGCCCAACGTGGCAGCCACTGGCCACACGTGAACTGAAATACGGCTAGCCCGACCCAGGGCCTGAACGTTTGCATTTATTTAGTTTAATTTTTAAATTTAAATGGGCACACATGGCCAGTGGCTGTCATACTGGATGGCGGTGACACAGAAAGAGCATCACACCAAAGGAAGGAGGCTCGAGGAGACAGGCAGCCTCTGGCTCCCCCAGGAGAAGATGACGGGACAGGACCCGTGTGGAGGAGGCCACAGCAGTGGGCAGTGGTCACTGAGCTCCCAGAGCTTCAGCCCACGTGGGACAATGGGCTGAGCAAAGCCACTGGACAGTGAATGGCGAGAATGGCCATTTACTTGCTAGTCACGCCAGCTGGACGGGGAGGACCCCTGGCCAGAGCGTCTGAGAACTGTGATGGATGGGATTACCTTCAAGGCGTCCCATCTTATAAACAGAACAAAACCAGCCAGACCTGAACAGGCTGCTCATTCAGCAGGATCCCACGGGAGACGGCAGGGCGAGTGGAATCCCCACTAAGGGGCGAGGGATCCTACGTTTTGGTCGTCTACACTAGGGGGGGTGACGTGGCCACTGAGAGGAGGAGGCAACGGTGCTGCCCAGAGGGAGGCCCACGATGCATCGCTGTGGCTGGCAGAGGGCTGGGATGTGACAGGCCTGTGCCGCCCATTTGGGGGAAGCGTCTGTGCGTGGGCAGAACAAAGTTCTGACATCACCCAAACCCTTAACCCTGGGGAGGAAGCGGGGGGCGGGGAAGCTCCCAATGCTGTGTGGGTGCGTTCTGAACTGCTCGGTTCACACTCACACTCACGCTTTCTGTCTTTATGTCCAAAAGTCAACCGAACCTTCAACTGGAAGTCATAGCGGCAGCGAGAAGTAAGGAGCTTCTGGGGGCCGAGGTCCGGCTGGTGTAAAGCTTAGCCAGTAGGACGGGGCCGCCTGGGCAGCCTGCAGTGGGAAGAGAGTCAGCTTGTTCCAGGCGTTTGTCTTACAAGTAATGCGTCAGGAGCGTTCCAGAACTCTCCACCGGGAGCCCAAGATCACATCTACTCTCCTGTTCCATTCCACGTGCACCTGCCTTTCTCTTTCATGTGGTCCCTACAAACGGTGCACGTGTGTGGGTGCATGTTTGTGCCCACATGTGTGCGTGTGCATGTGTGTTTATGTGCACATGTGTGCATGTGCCCGTGTGCATGCTTGTGCCTGTATGTGGCGTGTGTGAGGCTGCATGTGCCTGTATGTGCACCTCTTATGGGGTGAACTTGGCCTGTCACCAACAGCCAGCTGGGAGACGGAACTTCTGACTCCCCAGCAGCTGGGCGCTGTGAGCCAGGTCCCTGGAAAATCAACGTCATTATTGGCTTCAGTTAACTCTAAGAGCTCCTGAACTGCATTTTAATTGGCTCTGGAGAGACTGCGGCCGTGGAGGGAGGTGATCCTCTTGATATTATCTGCCCAGTCCTGGGCTCGAGTGGGTGACTGAGGCCCCCACGGCTCACCACAAGGGGCTCCTGCAGGAGCCATGGAAATGCAAGTCCAGGGTTGCTAAATCTTTTCCAAAGAAAAGCCAGCAATGTATCTCAATGTTGGCAACCCTATGCACGTGTGAGTGCATATGCATGTGTGTGTCTGTGTGTGCATGTGTACATGATATATGCATGTGTGTGTCTGTGCATGTGTCTGTGTGGGCACACACACGCGCCTGTGTAAGGAAGCGTCGGATGACTGTTCACGGGGAGGGACAGGAGCAGACTGAGTTTGGAAACGTTATTTTTGCCACAGTGTGGGGGGTGCAAGGGCAGCTCTAGCCCCAGGTGAGAGGAGACAAGGAGGTGGATTCAGGGTGCTTGGAGGTGGATGTGGAGGGGAGTGGAGGGAGGAGAGTTCCAGGTTCTAGAACAGCAGAAGTGAGGAGAGGAGAGTTCCAGGTTCTAAAACCACAGGAGGGAGGAGAGGAGAGTTCCAGGTTCTAGAACCACAGGAGGGAGGAAAGATTCAGGTTCTAGAACC
>NC_060272.1:2606425-2654910 GCF_021613505.1 Equus quagga
GGAGGAGGGACCCAGAGGTTCAGGGCCAGGAGCTGCAGCACTCGTGGCCCCCGGACGAGCTCTGTAATGCCGCCCCCCACCCCCGCCCCCGCCATTTGCCTTGTGCTAGACTCAGAGGCGGTGCACAAAGAGCACGTTAAGTGTAAAAGAAATCAAATGGTGACTGCTCCTTCTTTTCCTAATTGGGTAATTTCTATCGGCATAAACATGCTGTTATTTCTTTCATCTTGATAGAGAATTTCGTCTGCCTCCTCTCACCACCTCCTCTCACTGCCCATTCCTCTGCTCCCTTTAGTAGCAGAATCCTGGAAGGACGTGTCTACAACCCATTGCCTCAGACCCTGCTCCTCCCATTATTGTTAAATTTACTCCAATCAACATTTTGCTCCCAACTTTCCATGGAAACGGTTCTTGTCAGCGGTCCCAAAGGCCTACCAACCTTCCAACCTATGGGGAGCCCCCACAGCCCTACAGAATCTGGGGGTAGCCTCCCGCTCCTGAGACCCCAGCTAAGGGCTCGTTCCCCTCCCCCCCGCTGTGTTCCGCCTCCCCCTGCCCTCCTCCAGCTGGAACACCTGGGGCACCTCCTCTGCCCACCACCCCACTCCTGGGGGCCTCACCACCCAACTGCCCACGACTCCCAAATCTACACCCCAGCCGGGACCTCACCCCAGAGCTCCAGACGCACACACGGGCCTTGCCTGACCTGACAGCCCCCCTGACGTCCAAGTGATGTCTCAAACCAGACTTGACCCTCCTAGCTGCTCCTGCCCTCCCTCAATCCTTCGGGCTTCCCCAATCCCGTCCTCCCGCCTCGCACCCTGCATTCCCGCCTCCCTCCTCCCCACATCCAGCAGGAAGTCCCTGGGCTTCTCCTCAAAAAAAGGCTGGAAACCATATTCACCACCTGCACAGCTCCCTCCAGGTCCTGACGTCACCATCTCCCCAGGCCCGCAGCCCCCACCCCTCCCGTCGGCCCTGCTCTGGCCAGCTCTTCAAGTCAGGTCATGGTCCCTTTGTCCCATTGCACTGAGAACAAAGCCCCCCTTTAAAGGGGGTCACCATTCCACAGTGTCAGGGGGCCCCTGACCCTTCCCTCACCTCCCAACTCTGTCCCCGGATGCCACACCCCTCCCTCACTCTGCTCCTGCTCCCTGGTGCCTGTGCTGCAAAAGAATATGACAGAAGACGCCTCCTGGTCTCTGTGGGGACTGTCCCCATGACTGAGTTCCCTCCTGGGGGTCTCTGTGGGGACTGTCCCCATGACTGAGTTCCCTCCTGGGGGTCCCTGTGAGGACTGTCCTCATGACTGAGTTCCCTCCTGGGGGTCCCTGTGAGGACTGTCCCCATGACTGAGTTCCCTCCTGGGGGTCTCTGTGGGGACTGTCCCCATGACTGAGTTCCCTCCTGGGGGTCCCTGTGAGGACTGTCGCTCATGACTGAGGGCCCCTCCTAGGGTTCTGTGAGGACTGTCCCCATGACTGAGTTCCCTCCTGGGGGTCTCTGTGAGGACTGTCCCCATGACTGAGTCCCCTCCTGGGGGGTCTCTGTGAGGACTGTCCCCATGACTGAGTCCCCTCCTGGGGGTCTCTGTGAGGACTGTCCCCATGACTGAGTTCCCTCCTGGGGGTCCCTGTGAGGACTGTCCCCATGACTCAGGGTCCCTCACCTCCTTTAAGTCACCTTCTCACAGGGCTCCTCTCTGACTGCCCCTCTGGCGTCCCTCACCTCCTTTTTCCCTTTTCTTCCTGTTTCATAAACACATCCCTGTCATGTCTTGTTTAATTTACAGGCAACGTGAGCAGCAGGAGTTTCTCTCTTTGTCACTGGGGGGTCCACGTTGCCCAGCACACAACTCCAGATGGGAGAGCTGTCAGAGCCTCTCCCCCTGATTCTCTCTCAGTCGTGGAACTGTCTGTAGGGAGGTCAAGGGTCGCTTCTGGGGCAGGGCGTGCGGTTCACTGTCACTCGTCACCAGTCCCTGGCGTGGCCCCACCTGCACCTGGCAGATGGTGGCCAACGAGCCCCATTAGGAACTGCAAGGGTCCTAAGCACGTGTGTGGTGATGCCACCCTCCAACCACGACGGGTGCGCACAGGGACCCCCCACGGGTGGCCAGCACACTGGCTGGACAGCAGCTGGTATGCTGACCATAAACCATGAAGTCCTTCCACACGCACCTGATTGAGTCACTTTTCAAAAGACCGACAATACAATCCGTTTCCACGTGTGTCAGATGCACCTGCACCAAGCCCGCCTCCTCTGCTCGTATTTCAGAGGGAGCGTGGCTGTCAATCAGACATCAGGGCTCACAGGGGGCACCTGTCCTTCACGCATCCTAACGGGAGGAGCGCGAAGTCAGCAGCAATGGACTCTTTAAAGGATGAAGTTACACCTCGTTGAGGAGCTGCGAGAGTCCACGTCCCCGAGATCCGTCCGCTTGACGGCACCGGCTCTAACCCTCGCTCCTCCTGGGGCTTGCTGGCTCGGCAGCTCCCTGGATGAGCCGGGCCAGAGGCCTGCCTACGTGAGGAGTTTTCCCCCTTTCTAGAAGCAGCCTGCCCACCTCCCCCGCTCCAGGTGGTTCAGGATGGGCGACAGGACTGACCGCAATGGACGCCGTGTCCTGCAGGGGGCAGCACGCCTCTCCCCTGTAAATGGGGGCGCATTTGGGGGACGTTCGCCAGGTCCCCACAGAGAACAAGGGGGTTGCCCCACATGTGGGTGCTGCTCGGTAGGGGGCAGCCTGGGCCACTGCAGCTGCTTCTGGACGCGTCCCAGTGTCACGTCTGCCCCCAGCATGAGCTGTCCCCTGTCCTGAGACACGGCCGCACCGACACCACTTTTCTTCCAGACACACAGTGTTTCTCCCCGACGCTGTCCGTGAGCTCTCTGGGATGCAACTGCGTGTGAGCTGCTGGAAGGCGGCATTTGTTTCTTTAGAACTTCACCAAAAACCAGTCCCTCCTTCTGAGACGGCAGCTGGACTGCACCCCCTCAAGGTTCACAGATGATGTTGGGGCCGATGGGCTGGGGTCCTACACCAGGGGCGGCCCGGATCCTCATGGTTCTGCCAGGGCAGCCACGCACGGGCCGCCCAGCTCCCTCTCAGTGGGCCTCCAGGTTCGTGGGGCACTGCTGCTGTCTCCTGAAACGATGGACGTATTGGGTTTTATTGTTCAGGAGTTTTGCTTCTGGATGAAAAGGGTGCGGTGGGTCTGACGGGGCCAGATGCACCCGTCCAGCTTCCGAGTCCCTTAGCATCCTCAACGGGAGAGGAGAGAAGCTCAGATGGAGCACAAGCCCACTGCCCATGCATGCTCTTCTCCCTGGAAACAGAGCCTGCGGGTCTGGGCTTCAAATACTCAGGCCGGCCTTCCGGCCCCTCCTGAAGCTCGGGTGCCACAAAGCGGAGAACGCAGTCAGTCCTGTGCCCCAGGGGAAAATGTGCGTCTCCTGCCCTCCGACCTTGCAGACAAAGCGTGCATGTGATCTCGGAGGTCGGCGTTTTGAAAGGCTCCATTCTCTTGGGGATAAGAACCCCTTAAAACGAAAGAAGAGGGAAGTGCAGGCTGCTGTTCTGACAGGAGAGGAGACGAGCCGCCAGTGAGAGACGGTGGGAGGGAGCCCTTGGCCCGCTCGGCCGCTAGGCGCCTGTGAACTTACTTTCTTCGTCCACAAAGGACGTTTGTTTGTCCAGCAAATATTTACCAAGGAGCCATGTGCCTGCTCCCAGCACCTGTGACACAGGCAGACACAGACCAAAACCAAGCTGTGAGGCAACAAGGACTGCTGGAGATAAGCCCCACCAAGCCAACAAGCTGGGTGGGCTAGGAGGCAGGGAGGAGGGGTGAGCTTCTTTCTGTAGGTGGGCATGATGGAGGACTGCCCTGAGGAGGTGGCCTGGAGTGTGAGAGGGAGCCATGTCCAGAGACCTGGGCTGAGGGACAGCAAGTGCAAAGGCCCTGAGGCCAGAAGGTCTGAGGATCAGCAAGACCAGCGAGGGTGGTGACCCCCCCCAGGAGGAGACAGTGACAGCCCAGAAGGTCCCGAGAGGGCGTTAGGGACCCAGCTGCCCTCCAAGCATCCTGCCTGCCTGAGGGAAGAAGGCGCCTCTGATGAGGCTCAGAACGCTGGACATTCACATTTCCAGACACAAATGGACTCTCTGACTCTAAACCTAACAGTGGCCAGAAAACCTGAGTCTCCCCTGCAGGGGGAGGACTGACCCCTGAACACACTTCAGGTGGCAGTGGGGGACCAAAGAGAGCCTGTGACCTGGGCCGCTCGTTCAGCCTGGTGCTGAGCCGTCACTGCAGGGAGGCCACCACCACCCGCATGGGGCACCGAGTTCCAGGTGTGCCAGGTCCCAGCTGGCGTTCGGGAACCGTGACTACAGACACAGAGAGGGCTCAAGGTCAGCTTTAATCTCAGGACTTTGGATCTGAGATCCCTAAGTGGGTAAGAGGAGAACAGAATGGAGAGAAAATGAGACGGGCAGTGAGGCGGCCACAGAAGGTTCTAGAACCACTCCATCAACAAAGGTGGTGGAGCCCATGTGAGCACTGAGCTCTCTCGGCTTCCACAGTCAGCCCCCAAATCCTTCAGGTTCGGGCCAGTTAGGGTTCAGGAACAGTGAGTAGGTAACTGAGTGACTCCAAATATCTTCTAAAAGGAAATGAGTAGGAGGAAGTTAGAACAAAGAGCAGTGACCCCAGCTCATGGCTGGAAGGTGGGGGCACCCAGCGCAGCTCCGGGATCCAAGAAGAGATTCAGACCACTGCACACCGAGGGTTCACCAGGAGCTCCGACCTCCCCTGGACGAGGAACTGCCCCGCCCCAGCAGACGTCCCCGTGGGGAGGCTGAGGCGCGGTGCAGGAGCCCTGCCTCCGGGGGACCAGCCTGACCGCACAGGGCGCCCACAGTCACAGCCCCAAGCGTGGGCGTCTGGTCTTCTTGTAAAGTCGCTTCACCCCCTAAAACCACCGCTGAGTTCAGTCATTCACGCTCAGATGGCCGCCCCTCTTTGCTGGTCAGCTGGCCCCAGTGTGGCCCCACCGCCAGGGGCTCGTGCAGCGTCTCTGTCCAGTAACCGGACACACCTGGCGCCACAGCCACGATCCCGGGTTCCCACCCCAAGGGGAGCCCGTGTCTTCTGGGTGCTTTCCAGACGCATGATCTTACTAGAGTGCTGTCACTCCTGAGGTCAGGTGGCCTCCTCTACAGACTGGGTGTGACAGCCGCTCCCTGTCTCCGTACCTTTGGGGCCAAGGGAGAAAACAGATGGAGACCCTTCGCAGCCTGGTGGTCCCCACCATGAAGCACGTCCCTCAGCCCCTTGAGGGGCACAGCCGGCCACAGGGGCCCTCATGGAAGGCCGCTCGGCTCCCAGGGTGACCACTGTCCCTCCCAACTCAGCTTGGCTGCCCGGGGCCTGGCACACTGAGGGGTACCGAGACAGAAAGGTCAACAGAGACGGTGACCTCAGGCCACACCCCATGTGACCTAGGCACAGAGCACCCACGCTTCTCCTGCCAAGTGACCGCTCACCGCTCACGTCTGTGCAGAGGGCTCCCCCAGCTTAGCCGGCCTCCCTTCCTCCACTGGGCAGGTTGCTAGAAGAATCTATGCCCCCCCTGATGGTGGTGAACAGTTGTTACTGGTCAGCGGCTTTTCCGTGACAGGTGTCAGCTGATTAACCTTTCCGTCTGTTTTCCAGATTAGACTAATCGTGGAGCCCTAGCTGCCAGATTCTGAACCGGGTCCTTGAGGGCGGTGAGGGCTGAGGAGCATCCTCGAGCACCCAGGGGCCCGAGCTTCGTTCCTCGCACAGTCTCCCTGCTCTCGTTTACGTAGCAGGAGGAAGAAATCGTCACCTCAAGGCACTCCCGTCCTCACACGGTGTGCTAGGCACTGAGCCCTGGACAGAGGTCCGCGTCCCCACCACTCCTGAGGGCGAGGGGCATGAGGCCAACCCCGCCACGTGGGGTCTGACCCCCGACGTGGAGGCTGACACAGCCCAGCGCCCCCGGGAGACACAGAGGCAGGATCCCTAACTTTCTGGGGGACGGGTCCAGCACTGCTCGTAATAAAACAGCACCAGGCCCAGACAGCTGCCTCTGGGGTCAGCTGTCCCCTGGGAAGGATGGGAGGAGGCCTGGCCCTCGGGGACGGTGAGGGGGCCATGGAGGTCAGACCCCCGTCCGGAGGGTCTCATGGCCACTCCGCGTCACAGCCTCCGTCTCCCTCGGTCACCGGCTCCTCAAAGGGAGGGCTGTGCACCTTCCCCACGGGAGGAAACATCCTGGGCTCAGCTGGACCCCGGGGCTGGGGGACAGGCCGGAGCTGGACATCACCCCAGGGGAGGTGAAGGATGTGGCCCCGGGGCCGGAACCAGCGGATTCCTCCACTGCTCATCTGCGTGACCTCGTGCAGGCCCCCAACCTCCCCTCGGCCTCCGCGTCCTCACAGACGCTCGGCCCTTTGTGAGCCGCGTCAACCCCCCAGGAAACAGCGACACGCACCTGGGGATGCTGGTGAGATAGGTCATGACATTCTGGAACTCCTTGTCTGGGACGTCGCTGAAGGCCGGGTAGTCCGGGAAGGTGATGACGGGGCTGCCGTCCTGCCCCCGCCCGCCTGTGGAGAGAGCAGAGCAGCTCGTAACACGGGGTCCCCACTCCACACGCCAGCAGACTTCCCGCGAGCACCGAGTCCTCCACCTAAAATCGAGGGCGTTCCTCAACGTCAACCTCTTTTATTATGAAACAAATGCCTGCTGCTGAAGGAAGTACTTGGAATGCGTGAAAAAGTGAGACAAATTAAAACAGTCGCCCACTATCTGCCACCACGAGGCAGCCAGCATCACACGCGCTCGTTCCCCCAAAGTGCTTCTGTGCACCTTCCTACCTGACGGGACTGGGTCGAGCACAAAGCTGGCATCCTGCCTCTCTCCTAACGTCGCGACTACAGTTTCCTGTGCTTTGTACATGGCGTGGCCGATATTTTAAACACTGCCTAATGGTCCACGCAGGCTGAGCCCTAACGACTCAGTAGGGCTCCGGGAGGGTGTCTGCTGGTTTCTCCGACCTTCCGCTTGGTAGGCAATTCCGCTCTGAAGGGGCCCTTCGCATCGTGAGGGGAGGGGAGGGTACAGGTGGAGCCAGGGGGCTCCTCCAGGGGAAGGCACACTGGAGAATTTCACCAGGAAAAACAGAGACGGCGCCTGAGGCATCAGGACCAGTGGCCAGGGGTGCATGTCGGGGTTTGGAACATGAGGGCGGCTCCAGTCAGATGAGCCCCTGGGAAGGGCCGAGCTCACAGGGGAAGGCTGTGGGCTCACTCTGATACACACTCGGTCTGAACCATCCCACAAACATCCAGAGAAGCAGCGGAGAGGGCAGGAGGGGCGGACAGGCTGGAGTTGCTGGGCCTGGCTACAGGTCTGCCGAGGGGTCCCGGGCGGCCGGATAGGCCACCACTGCGCCCTGGAGGGACGGGGTCCATCTCTCTCCCCTTGGAACCCGAGTCCAGGCTGATGCCCTGTTCTACCCGTCGGATGCGGCAGAGGGATGCTGTGTCGCTGCCAAGGCCAGGCCGAAAGACACTGCCGTGTCCGCCCTCCCTGCTCGGGGCCCCGCCTGGAAGCCTGCCATCGCGTGGGCAATGGCCTCGCATCCACCAGCCTCGAGGAGGCCCGCACACAGCTGGTGGGTGGGCGACGTGGAGGGGCCTGGGGGTGCCACATGTGTGAGTGAAGCCCCCCAAAATCCAGCCGGACCCCCAGGTTGGTGCAGCCGGGGAACCACCCCAGCCATCCACGTGGGGCGAAAGACACCCCCAGCCAAACCCTCTCTGAACCCCGACTCACAGGATTACAAGTCAGTCAGGAAGTGGGGCTGTTTCAAGCTGGCTAAGTTTTGGGTGGTCTGAGCATCGACAGACAGTCTCATCGGGGCCGTGTGGCCGTGGCTGCTGCCACCATCCGGGTCTCACTGAGCAGATGGGGTGGCGTGCCTGCAGGGGGCCACACAGCAGCCTCCTGCCACACCACGCGCTCACTGGGGGCACCGTGTCCCCAAGCACTTTCCAGGTGGTTTTACGCCTTCAACCTGATTACGTTGAAGACTGACAGCAATGAGTGTCGGTGGACGCTGACATAATTACCCTATAAAACCAAACCCTCCGGGGTATTCGGTCTGTAAGAGCCAAGAGGGCAGATTCTTCCTCAGGGAAAACAGCCCGCAGTGGGGGCCGGGCCGGGGCTCAGGGGTCAGCTGCACCAATGCCGACACTCACGGGAAGGGACCTGGTGGAGCAGGGACATGGGAGGGAACCAGCTGGGGAGGAAGCCGTCCTGGGGAGTGGGCATGTCCAGCGGCGTCACTCGGCCTGACATGGCGGGACTGAGCGAGTCCCTGGGAGTGGAGCCCATGGACCCACCAGGTGGCGGCGAGTCCCGCCAGGGAGCTGACCCGTGTTGGTTCAGCAGGCGACACGGCCCCATGGTGGGTGATGGGGACACGGTCCTGTGAGGGCGCCGGGGGCACATGGTGAGAGGTTCCGCAACCTCGGTCTTACCCAAGCTCATGGGAACCCACCCCGCACGCAGTCCCGTTCCTTGACATAAAGGGTTTCTCACCAGCCTTCACGCCCCATCCTCTCCCAGCCGCAGGGCTCCCGATTACAGGGCCTCACAGTGAGCCCACGTCCACAAACCCCGAAAATCCACATGACTCGTGTTCCCATCATACCCGAGGGCAGCTGTTTTCTCTCAAAACATTGTACGCAGAGTGCGGGTGGGGCTGAGGGTGAGTTCGGCTGAGCCCCAGGGCGCGAGGGCCTCTCCAGGCTGGCTGAGCAGAAAGCAACATCGGGGGAAACAACGGGCTTACCCACGCCACGGCCCAGGAATCTTCCGGAACCCCTCTTGGGATTCACCTTGAGACACTTCCCTGTATCTGGCAACAGCAGATCCTCCTGTTAAAACTGATTTATTCCTTAAAAAGAGTCATTTGCAGTTAAGTTGCTGATTAGGGCGAACGGTGTTGTCCGTGGTCAGCAGACAGAACACGATTAAAGCCCCTGCTCCTGTCATTTCCCTTCCAAAGGGGCTGTTAGGAGCTTTAAGGGATGGCCTTCAGGAAGCAAGCGCGGCCCGCGGGGTGCCCATCCTGAAGGAGGAGCGTGTGGCGAGCCGTGTGAGGTGCCTTCCACCCGACGCTCAGCAGACAAAGGCAGAGCAGACTCTGAGATGAGAACCTGGTTCCAAGCAGACGGTTGTCCTGTTTTCTGCTTGTTTAATCAGGAATAAAGCCCCAGAGATGGTCGGGTTAGCGGTCCAGGGCGGGGAGGACAGCGTGGAGGTGGGACCAGAGGGCCTCCCGGAAGGATCACGGGGCACATGCATTGGCCAGTGGGAAGCTCGCACCCTTGTTGCTGCAGAAGCTGAGTCGCAGGGCAGCGGGTGAGGGCCGGAGCTCGGAGATGAAGACACTCCTGTGGGGTCAGAAACGGCTCTGTGGGCAGCAGCTTCAATTCGAAATGTCACAGGCAGCCGGGCTACAAACAGTCGCTCAGGGGGAGGCCACCAGAGGGCCGAAACAAGGGCAGAGCTGGGTCCACTCTGTCCACACCAGGGTGCTCAGCCCGGGGCACTGGCAGAGTCGGGGCACAGTCTCGGCTGTCGCACTGGTGGGGGTGCTGCTCCTTGTCCTACAAAGTGAGGACGGACCCCCTAGGGGACAGTGACCCCATGGGAAACATCAGTGGTGCCGGCTGAGCAGCCCTTTCCTTCAACCTTCCTACACACATCCCACATTGGAGTGGGGCATCCCAGGCAGGGGGAGACATCCCGGGGGGGGACATCTTAAGTATGTGGGGACATCTCAGGCAGGGGGTGACATCCCAGGCACGAGGGGACATCCTAGGTACGGGGGAACGGCAGTTTGCGCTTGGGTGGGGCAGCGAGGGCATGATAACTAGCCGGAGTCTCTTATGTTAAAGGCTGAACGCCCCAATTTCCTGATGGCGGGTGGACGGAGGGGGTCAGGGGAGGAGGGAGACTCCCCCCGGGCTGTGTTGAGAACTCGCAGTTTCCACGAGCCGTGACGAAAACCCAGGACTGTCCAGGCTCGTTTCAGACATTTAAGCTTGTCATGTTGCGCTCATTTTCCAACAAATTCCCACAAACTTGCCGACGTAAACCAGTACCAACGGTCAGCTCAGCTGTGTGGGTCGGGAGCCACGGCTTGCTCAGTGGTCTCTGCTCAGGCTCTCGCTGGCCAAATCGAGGTGTCAGCCGGGCCTGTGGTCTCACATGAGGTCATCCCGCAGGCCCATTCAGGTGCTGGCGGAATTCAGCCCCTGGGTTGTAGGACTGAAGTCCCCGAGTTCTTGCCGACGTTGCTCTCAGCCCCCAGAAGCCCCCACATTCCTTGCCGTGAGGCCCCCACCACCTTCAAGGCGGGTGGTGGGGAATCTGTCACGTCAAATCCCTCGCACTTGGAAGCCCTGGTGCAGGAGGAGCCTGGTTGTTTTGAGGGCTCAGCTGATTAGGTCAGGCCCACCGAGGGTGACCTTACAGCCAGCTGATTTGGGACCTTAACTACATCTGCAAAATCTCCTACCCAAGCACCTGGATGGTGTTCGAACAACAGAGAAAAGGTGTGTCTGGGGCCGTTGGGCCGTTACGGGGTTCTGCCTCCTCCCCAGGCACCAATGGGATAACCGTGTGATGCGAGGCGGCACCAGGATTACAACCTGGAAGAAGGTCAAGGTCACGAGTCTGGGTGACCAGTGCACTAAGCTGTGAGCCTTTCAGGGTCCTACAGCGGTATGAAGAGGCTGGGAGACTTGAAGGAACCAGCCAAGGATGGCAGCTCCTTCTCTATGTGTTTCGCTGCATCGGCCATGACCCTTGTCCTGTTGGGGGACTGCCATTCCTCTGTAGGGGACCCCATTTCCCCTGCCTCCTCCACGAGGCCAGGCCTCTCACAGCGATGGCTCCACTGTGAAGACCAACAACGTCATCTCGCAGTGGAGAATTGCTCCCAGGCTCCAGGCTCCTGCCCACAATCCTGAGTTCTCACTGAGGCACGAGAACTTGAGCAAAACCTCAGGGCTGCCCATTGCGGGGCAGGTCGGGCACAATCACGAAGGCCGGCTGAGAGAAGCTCCTGGCACAGGGCCAGGCAGATGGGCCCGGAAGGGGAGGGTGGCCCTGGGGGTGCAGGGCTGGCTCTGGGGGCTCAGGAGGGAACCCTGACCCACTGGTCCAGGGCAAAGGGCCGGCTATGCGGGGGCTGAGGTGGGCAAAGGGTGAGCCGACTGCCAGCCTAAGGAACACGTGTGTATCTTTTCCAGACTGAGCCGTGGTGGGAAGCCTCGCCCAGATGGAGGGTGACCACGCAGCCCCAAGGGCGAGCTGCAGCCGGCGCAGTTGTCACGCCCTCGCAGCCTCGATGCACCAGCACTGGCCAGCAGCTGGGGTTGCGCAGCATGGCCAGCAGACAGGACATCCCCACACTGGGGAGGTGGGACCCGGACCTGAGAGGAGGGTGGCAGCCGGATGGGGGATGGGGACACAAAGTGACCCCAGGACAGGCCTGGGACAGTGCCAGCCCTTGCCCACGTCAGCCACATTCCAGGGCCCTCTCCTGAGGACGGAGCTGCAGAAGCCAGACGCGCTCACTCAGAAGCCCCAGCCTCTGACGCTGCAAGAATACACTGACTGGCCACACCGCCCTGTTCCTGCCTGACCTGTTGCAGGAAAACTCCAGATCCAGGGGACCAGGGCCAGGAGCACTTGGGCTGCGTCCCTCTCGGAACCCTGACTGACCACCGGCTCGTCCCGAGGCTGCTTGCCAATGAGTGCTGAGATGCCTCCTGACGGGCCCCGCCAAAGCATCTTGGGCCCCTGGTAAAACCCAAAGCAGGTGCCAGCACGGGCTGTTCCAGTTTCCCCCACATGGAACAGGTCCACTAAGGTCACGGAGCACCAAGGGGACGCAGACCCCTGGCCGTGTAGAGCCCCTCCTTCCCGGCCCCGGCCTGGCCAGGCACTCACCGGACAGATAGGCAAAGCGCTTCCTCAGCTGGTCCTGGATGTCGGCGGCGCAGAGCGGGGTGATGTCCTGGTGCATGATTTCATCTGCAGGGAGAGCAGACGGACACACCGTCATGCGGAGGAAACTGCCTGGCCCGCTACGAGTCTGGTCAGCCCCACGCCAGCCACGCACCAGCAAACACCCAAGGGGCAGCAGTCATGTGCTCGGAAATAGGAATTCCAGTTTCCAACACGCAGAAACCTTTGTTTCTCCGAGAACAAAACGCTGTGTGCTGAGTGACTCATCAATATTTAAAATGTGGTGTGTCAGAGGCACAGAGAGAGTGAGGGAGGGCCCGAGGAGGGACAGGGAGGGACAGGCGGCAGAAGGGGAGGCCGGAGAGCGGGACGGCTGGGACGCCTGTGACAGGGGCCTGACTCCCGAGACGAGCAGTCAGCGAGCTGCACTGAGAACAGACACGGTGCTGGGTCCCCACACGTGTGAGAAGTGGTCCCGGCAAGTCCTGGGGCCTCCCTGGCCGCCTGTGCAAGGACTTGCTGGTCAGGGAGGGGACCAGCCTCTCTAGTGGGTCCTCGGCCCCCGGACACACACGTGAGGAACAGGCAGAGGCCCGTGCCACACATGGGGCCTCGCTGCCCACCTGGCACTGAGGACGGCACCGAGCTGCGTCCCTGAGCCCAAAGCGGACGGTGAAGACGACTTGGCAGTCTGCAGGCTGCAGGTTCTGGACCAGGGATCTGGGAGTAACCTGGCCGCACCTCCAGCCACGCCCTGGAGGCATCGACTGGGAGCGAGAAGGTTCATAAGACTCCAGGGAAACCTCCATCCAGGGCGTCGGCAGGGGGACCAGGAGCCGGCGTGCCCCGGGGTCTGCGGCCTATCTGAGCGGACACCAGGCTAGCTGTCACGTGGCTGACGGCCAGTGTCTTATGTCCCCAGACCCCAGCTGTATGGGAAAACCTGCGGTCCTGAATATTAACACAGTTTCTCTGAAGAGAGTCATGACTCACTCTGACGACCTGCAAGTCGCTTAAAGGTGGGCTCCTCTACCCCAGTCTAAGACGCAGGCCCCCAACAGCCTGGGATGCGGCACACGGAGCTCTTCCACCCTGAAAATTCCAGCGGAGGCAGCGAAATGCTCTCCGTGCCAACGAGCCTTGACCCTGCTCTTCCAGTCTCGCAGACAAGCAAGTGTGAACAGGTGACAGACACGCAGGCGGCCCCACAGATCCCGGTGGTGTCATGTGTGAAAATGGCAACCGTGACGACGGGCCTGCCCTGGGCTCTGCCTGTGCTGACGAGCAAGTGACCAGGCCAGGGTGCCTGGACTGGCCAGGGCCCCACAGGGCGGCTGCGGCATTCAGGGTCAGGAAACGAACATCAGGGAATGCGCATCAAACTCAACAGGTCCCTGGCCTCCCCCAGGCAGCCGGGGCGGCACGCCACCTCCCCGCGAAACGTCTCAGAGGCTTTCTCTGGTGGGAGGAAAACAGGGCTGGAAACACCCGCTCGGGGAGAGCCGGAACTACTGGTTCAGGTCCCAGATGAGGTGATCGTGGCCGTCCACACCTCATGGGCATGGAATGTGCTCGCTGGGACCGATACGCAGCTGGTTCGGGGGCTGCCAGCTGGTTCGGGGGCTGCCGGCTGATTCCACGCTGCGTTTTCCTTCTCCCGACTACCAAATACAGAACCCGCACTCCCTTTCCTCAGACTCAACCTCTGCAACCCGGGCAGCACGTCACCAACATGCAGGCCCCAGAGCAAGGGGCGCTCTGAGCCTGGAGACATTCCAGGGGCAGCGGAAGCGGCAGGACACAGTGGCGGGCAGGGCCTTCAACAGGCGGGGCCCACCATCGGTGACGAGGCGGATGCTGGGCCATGATCCTGGGGAACCCGCCCTGGCTCTCGAGCTCTCCCGCCAAGACTCAACGCCCAGATGTCGCCAACTCAGAGAAGAGATGCGTGCGAGGCACCAACGGTGGGACGTCCACGTCGTTCTGAGACTCGATTCTGATCCCAGAGCCCTCGGCGGAGCCCCTCCTCCCTCGAGCAGACCCTCATCCAGAACTCACTGACGGGCACCCTGGGCTGCCTGTCCTCGGTGTCCAGCTCCCCCAATGGCAGGCGGCGTTCCCCTGTGTCCGAGAGAACTGATATTACTGACCCTTCCAGTACCTTCTGTGATCCAGCAACAGGCTCACTGGCTGGACCATCATCATCGTGAATTTGGTTCCATCGAGGCACGTCTGTGGGGCCTCCTCACCCACCCTCCTCTCCAGGCGCTGGTCACCTCGCATTCTAGGAGTTCCTCAAATGGGCTGAGGTCCTTCCAGCTTCAGGGCCTTTGCACAAGCTGCCCCTCTGTAATGCTCTCCCATCTCTGCCAGTCTAGTCTCACTTTCCGGCTTCTGAGCATCACCCGGAATCCAGCTAATTCGGCAGAGGTCCCTCTGCTGTCACATAGGCCGGTCCCCCTACCTCTCGCTTATCGCAGGCCCTCAGGGCACAGACCGGGAGCCCCAGACCACAGACGGCCACCGTGCGTCCACCCCCAGGCTGCGGCTGCAGAGCCCGACACTGCACTTCCTGCGGCAGAACTAACTCTGACGCTGTGCCTTGGACCAAACCCCTACTTTAGGTTGAAAAACAGAGTAACTCTGCACACAGCGTGTTGGAAACCGCACAAGGGTGGGCCCCACTGACGGACACACATCTTAAATGGCCACCGACCGCTCCTCGTACAGTGGAAACAAGGAAGGACGTCTTCCCACGGGTGCTAAGGCCCTCGACCTCCACGGCCACGTGGCGCCTCCTGTGGACAGCGGGCCCTGAGAGCAGAGTACCCGGGCACGTCCCCGTCCGCACTGTGACCCTGCACCTTCCTCTCACCAGGACAGGTGGTGTTGCTCTCTGTGCTGATGGGTTTGCAGGCTCTTCGTCCACTCTACATAGTTCATGGAGGAGTCACCCTGCGACCCCACGCAGACGGAGATGGAGAAGCATGAGGGGACACCATCGTGCCTCCCCTGCCGTGTGTGTCTGGGGCTCTGGGGTCAGGAGTCTGGGACAGGAAGTGGGTCACCCACCCGCGGCTCAATGGCAGGGTCAGGCAGGGCCCAGCTCCTCACAGAGCGGCTCTGTGTGAGCACAAAGCCCCCCAGACAACCAGCACCGGCTCCCACATCCTGTCTCGCCAGACGTGAATGGAGACTCCAGGCAATTACCCCCTTGAGGACGGACGGCAGGAAGGGCCTCGACTCGGAGGGTGGGGGAGGACAGCGCTGCCCTTTGGGGCCCCCACAGGGCGGGGGGACAGGGGGACCAGGCGCAGGGTCCATGGGCTGATGTGGCCCCTGCACCGGCTCTGGGAGCCCACCTGGGAGGCGGCTCTCTCGGGCGCACGGCAGGGACAACAGCCGGCTGACCCCTCCAGTGGGACTCACCCCCGGCTCGCGCTGTCTTGACTGTCCTGAGACCAGCTCGGTTCTAGGAGAGAACAAAGGGGGGAAACCCTGACCGCGGAAACTCATTCACACCACGTCGTTGCCCGGAGCCTGGCTTGCCCGGGCTGCGGCCTCAGCGTCCAGGCGGTGGCACTGTTCTTCTATCTCAGATCTTTCATCCTGGAACAACTGGACAGCCCCAGGGGACTGCCTTCCTCTCGCCAACTGGCTGAGGGGTCTGCTTTATTTTAGGACAACCACTTCAGAGGGGACGCCGGGCAGCATCTCGCCCATCCCGTCCCCTTGAAGGGACATCTGAGCCTCCGCTTTGTTCAGAGTGGCCGTCTCAGGCAGCGAGGAAACAAGTGGTGACAGGGGCTGGGGCAGATTTAAAGCTGGTGGGACCCTGAAAACCCACTTACAGATGCCCCGCATCCCGGGTCAGGGAGCCCCCGTGTGCAGGGAGTGGCTTCAACCCACGTTCAAAGGCCGGGCCCTGCTGGTCACTGGTGACCCTGGTGGCCGCTTGAAGAGAGACAGGAGCCTGAGAAAGGCTGCTCAAAGGGCTCAGCTGCTGGGGAGGGGCCTGGGCACGAAGCCCCTCAAGAGCTAACTCTCTTCTCTGGCTTCTGTCCGCCTCCAAGTCCACACCCAGAGGCTTCCATTTATTCTCAATAAAAACACAAAGGCGACGTCTTTTCACAGCCCCAGGTGGAGAGCCAGCGGGTTACTTCACCACCACTTGGGTGGGATCCCCACGCCGCCAAGCCCACCCAGGAACCTCCAACCAAGAGCGAGTGTGTGCGGCAGGAGGAAAGGAGGCCACGGGGTAAAGTCCACACTGAGCACGGAGGAGCCGTGTCCAGCGCCGTGGGTGGGGCACGTAGGCATCGCACCCGGCCAGCTGTCGGCATCCCCATGGTCGGGGCAGAGACCCTCCCTCCCTATTTATGTCCCAGGGAGGCCTGTGATGGCCACTCGAGATGCCTGAGGTTGGCGGTGACCTGGGTGCTGAATTTTCACGACACATCCTGTGTATTTTTAGTGGTCATTTGCTGTCGGATTAGGTGTAAATGTTCCACGTCACACACAAAGCATCGTTCACTCGCGTTGTTCACAAACGTTCTCTGATATGCTAATCTCAGAAAGCAGATCCTGATAAACCTTAAAACCAAAGGCCGCAGGCCGAGTGGTTAAGTTCACACACTTGCTCCGCTTCAGCAGCCCAGGGTTTGGCTCCTGGGCGCGGACACAGCACAGCTCATTAGGCCACATTGAGGCAGCGTCCCACATGCCACAACTAGAAGGACCCACAACTAAAACATACAACTATGTACTGGGGGGATTTGGGGAGGAAAAGAAAAAAAAGATTGGCAAGAGTTGTTAGCTCAGGTTCCAATCTTTAAAAAACAAACAAGCAAACATAGGCCACACATGAAAAGATGCTCAGCCAAAATCGTCATCAGGGAGAGCACGGCCCCCCAAGGAGGGGTGGGTCCACACGCACCCACTGGGTGGAACCAGGAAGCTGGACAGAATCAGAACTCTCCCGTGTGGGGGCGGGGCCAGCACACCACGCAGATCCCACCGGAAGCCCTTGGGCCCAGCGTGCCCCCGAGACCCCGCGAGCCCTCACGGCACAGCCTCCAGACCTGTGTCTTCCAGGGCCGGGCGCCCACCCAGCCCACCTGTCTGCCACCCAAGCCTGCGCAGGACTCCGCACCTCGCCGTGGCAGGTGCGCAGAAGCCACAGGAAGCGGGCCTCTCCACGCTGCGTGTTCTCTGTCCCGTCCCCCCCAAGCCGGCCCCACCGCTCAGGGGATCTCAGGCCAGGCCAGGGGTCACCCACAGAGATGCTGACGCTAAGGTCTGACGGACAACAGACCAGAGGTTGCGCTAAGGACACTCAGGGATGAGGACGTGTTTCTGTCCACTCACTCATCACACCCACTTTATGAGGGGCTCTGCCCTCGGAAAAGACCACCTGGGTGGCAGTTTGCCAGGCGCTGCATGGGGCCCTGGCTACAATGCCCCTACGCAGGCTTTACACCCCAGCTGTGGACATTCCCACCATGTGCTCTGGAAGCAACGTCTCAGCTTTGGGAGCACGTCCCGGGAAGTTAACTGCTACCTCCGCCTGGTCCCGCGGGAAGCAGAGCCTCAGCAGACCCTGGGCTCAGAGCCGCACGCCTCCTCTCTGCCAACGCAGACAACAGACCCCGCGGGCCGCAGAACCCTCCACACGGGCCCCCGGCAGCTCCAGCAGGGAGCATGGATGGCACACGGGACAAGGCCCTGCCCGTGAGACCTGCAGCAACGTGGGCAGTGCTCCCAGCCCACCTGACACCTGCCAGCACGAGCCTTCCTGGGGCTCCGGCTGCCACCGCTGGGGCTCTGGGGTGGGACTCCCAGACGTCATTTCTAACGCGTCCCGCAGAGCCTCCTCCACGATCGGGACGGAAGGCTGCAGAGTCGGACAAGCGTGGGAAGCACCAGCGACAAACTCCCGTCCCAGGGACTCCAAGAGGCCACCCCCCAGGCTTAACCGACCGCGGATCGTCGTGGTGGGGGGAGGGTGCATGCAACGTCGCGTGGTGGGGGGAGGGTGCATGCAACGTCGTCCGACTCCTGCAGAGTTAATGCAGGAACCACGCACTGGGGAAGTGCTGCTCTACCTAGTACTTAGGAAAATGAAAAAATCTGATGTAGATTCCAACACAGCACCCGCTGGGCCAGCGGCACAGACTAAAGCAAAAAGAAACAGGGGCCGGCCCGGTGGCATAGTGGTTAAGTTCATGCACTCTGTTGTGGTGGCCTAGGATTCACAGCTTCTGATCCTGGGCTCAGATCTACATACCACTCATCAGCCATGCTGTGACAGCATCCCACTACAAAACAGAGGAAGATTGGCACAGATGTTAGCTCAGGGCCAGTCTTCCTCAGCAAAAAACAAAAACAAAAACCCACCAAGGTCTTAACCCAGAAAGCAAGTATGTCTGGAACATCTCTACCACAACCAGCCGGCATAGTGGACAGTACAAGAGAAATGTGGGAACCTCTTAAACTCAGGAGTCTGGAGCAACTACATTACATTTTAATTGGTTCACACAGGAGATCTGTAATTATAGGAGAAACAGTTGCAGTACAACTGTGACTAAGTACTTTTTATGGATCGATGTATTTAATTGTCACAACTTCCCAAAGGAGGCAACACTATGATCCCATTTTTTGGATGAGCACACGAAGACCGAGAGAGGTTGAGTGAGTTGCTTGAGGCCACGCAGAAGTGACGGGGCGATTCCAGGTGCAGCAGCTCAAAGCAGGGGGTGTGAGGGTGCCAGCCGGCAAGGCGGCGTCTGGGTGGGTGACTCTCAGGGGTGGGGTTTAGCGAGCAGAGCTGCTAAGAGGGGGGCTCTTCTAAGCTGGGGGGAGGCTCGGCCAGAGAGCCGTGGGGAAGAGCGCAAAGTCACCGAGACGCAGGGGAAGCGGCGTCTGGAGCCTGGTCACCTGGCTCAGGGTGGGTGACAGGGACAGCAGGCCCCAGGGGCCTCGCTCACCCAGATGGCAGATCTCGCGTCCGTGGTCAAAGCGACGTCCAGCGATCGGCAGACGCGTTTAAACCATCTCGAGCCTGTCAGTTCCCCTCCGTCACAGCCTTAAAACCCGACTCAAGGTCTCACACAGACCCTCCGCGGCGGGCGGGCAGGCGGCGGGTGACCCGGGACTGCCGTCACCAAGCCCGCGGACGGCTGGTGTGGCGCCAGGTGGGGGCCCCCACTCCCAGAAAGCCAGCAGGACAGGACGCAGACAAGCGAGTTAACTGTCAGCGTCTCTGCGCCTGAGGACTGACTGCACATTGTCCCCAGGTTCACAAAGACGTGCTGTCTGCGGAACAGCTCTCGCCTCTGTGCCGTCCCCTCTGAGTCGCTTTGACGGGGGCTGGAACCCGGGGCCACGTTTCACTTTACTTTATGCACAGGGATCTCTGGTTTCCCGGAAGTGGGCCAGGGCTCCAGAGGCAGTCAGGAGCTGTGTGGCCTTGGGCACGTGACTTAACCTCTCTGAGCTGGCCTCCTCGTCTGTAAAATCAGGACAATCGTGGCACCCAGCGGAATTCCAGGTGGTTTGTGCGTTGAGCGAACATTTACAGTGTGGTGTCTGGTGCGCAGTGGGTCTTTCTTACTAATGCCTGGGGATGGACGGTCTGCCCCATGCCCTGGCCGGCATCATGTCACCACTGCAATTTGACTTTGGTTTGGCTTTTAAGAAAAAGACATTTCAATCCACCCGAGGGCTCCACAAGGGGACATTTCATAACAGCACTAGGACATCCCAGGACAGCTGGCTGCCGAGGAGCACAGGCGGGGAGGCTGGTCCTGCGGGGGCGGGAGGACTAAAGGGGACAACAGGGTTTCATGTGGCCACGTTCTCCTCGGGCCTTCCTGCCTGGGGTGGCCTGGGGTCTCTGAAGGACTGTGGCTGGCATGGGGCTGGGGGCCCCCACTCCCTCCCCCGCTGCCCTGGACGAGGCCGGGGCCTCCCAGCATGGGGGCAGGGCATCCTAAGAGGGCAGTTGGGTTCAAGAGTCAAGTCCCTGCATTTGAAGCTGAAGGAGCTGGTGCCTGCAGAGCTGGGGACACAGGGACACAGTGTCACACGCTGGGCCAGGACCGAGGCTGGATTCAGGATGAGCGTGGCCGCGTGGCACATGCCATGTGCTGGTCCTCCTGCTCCTGGGGTCCCTGGACCTTTGCTCCCGTCCCTCCCCCATGGCTTCATTTCTGCTTTGTGAGCGGGCAAGACCCCCAGCCCCCACCCTGTCCCCCGGGGCCAGCCGTGAGGGGCGCCACCATGCAGCTGCTGGGAACGGGCGAGTCCTCGTGGGAGAGGATGGCGCATGGTGGGAGGGCCTCTGTGAGCTCCCTCCTCCTCGTATGGACTGAGGTGTCAGGCCTCCAGTGCCACCCTCAGCTGCCCGGCCCCCAAAGGCTGGTGACTGAGGCCTCAGGAGGCTGCTCACCCTGCTCACCGAGGTGCTAGCAGGTCACGCAGCCTGGCGCCATCAAGGCGTGCGGGCGGGGTCTCCCCAGCATGAGGATGGGGCAGGCTGGGAAGGAGGGCAGCAGGCAGTCCAACGGGAGAGACCGGGGGGCTGTGTGGCCTGACTATTTTTACCAAACTGCCCCTTTCCTTAAACTCTGTCCCCGTGTGGTCGCCGTGAGCACGGCTCAGCTGGGCCGTCGCTTCCTGGGCTCACGGTGTCTGTTTTTGCCTGAAAGCCCGCATGGACCAAGGGCCCTTGGGTCCCATCGAGACTGAGACGGGAGCCCCCCAACCACGGGCGAGGCCTCCTCACGCCCACACAGCAGTGCTGCAGCCAGAGCCGGGCCTCCCGGAGGAGGCCACCATCACATGCCCTGACCTTCCAGGAACCCCTGCGGTTCCAGCTGGCCGTCACCTCTCCCAGAAGCGCCCTGAGACGCACTCCCAGTGCAGACTGCGGGATTCCCTCCACTCACAGCGCCCTGAGGGAGAGGAGGAGTCAGCCAAGGACAGAGGACGGCGGCAAACACCACAGGGACTTTTTGGTTTGAAATTCCCACTCGAGGAGCCACAGCTCTGTTTAATCCAGTGTCCGGCCGTGTGGCCTCAAGGGCCACGGGGCAAAGTCCGCACGTGTGGGTTTGGAAACCAAAGTGAGGGGATGAGAACATCCCGGAAGCTCGTGCTCTGAGCGGCGGGGCAGCAGGTGGGAGGGCGCCCTTGCCTGTGGGGGCAGCAAGGACGGAACCCGGAGCTCACGGCTCGCCCGCCAGGACCACGCACGGCCAGGGAGAAGCCGGCGAGGGGATGCAGGGAACCTGGATGTTCACACTGCCACCAAAACAAGAAGCAGTGTGAGGGGCCTGGCAGGAGGGCCGGGACGGGCTCTGGGTGGCGCTTTGGGAAACACACCTTCAGACGTCTGCTGTGGCAGCAGATCGGAAACCCGACGGCAGCATCACTAACACAGACCTGTCTTCACGCGCAGGGAGGGGGCGGAGGGAGGCGGCCAGAGAGCCGAGAAGCGCAGCATGTGTTTTAGTCACCAAACCGCTCGGTGCCACAAAGGTCCCAGCGAACCCAGACCCCGAGGCCACACACCCGGGAGCAGGGGTAGCTGGCCCTGCCCACCGTGTGGCCCAGGGGGCACAAAAGACAGGCAGGCAGGCCGGTGACCCTGGACCTGGAGCGCAGACGGCCGGCCTCACTGATCCTGCCCCACACGGGCCTGTCCGGGGAGTGAGACCCGCATGTCGGGAGGCTCTGGCTGGGAGGGGTGTCGGGGACCCAGCCGCCAGGGCCAGGAAGGTTGTATGGGGCCAGGGTGGCCCATGGAGACCTGCCAGCCGTCTGCCGAGCCAGCAGGAAGCGGGGGGACAGGTGGGCCAGGTAAGGCGGAGGGGAAACTCACACCTGGAGGGCTGTGCTCGCTCCGTTGCTGAAACCCCCTCCAGCCTCATGTACCGGATTTGAGGATCAGCTCCGGGGTCTCAGCGCCAGGCGTCTGAGGACCTTTCACTGTTGTTGATGACACCCCTCCCCGTGAAGTTTGCATCTGGTCCCAGGACCAGGAGAGGTATTTCCCGGGGACCGGCTCATGCGGCCCCACAAGCCCACCGAGGGCATTACATCACGCGTTCCGGCTCAGGCCCACCTGACGGGGGAGCCAGCGCTGCCCCCACCCCTGGGACCCCAGAGCTGGCAAGCGCGCATCCAGGTGAGAGGCGTGTGTGAGAGCGAGCCAGCCTGGGAACAGCACACGGCAGGAGGCCGTCTCTGAGGCCTGGATGTCACTTGATGCCCTGCTCCTTCAGCGGGCAACGACCTCCGGAGGTACGCCGTGCTCCAGGTGCCCTTCTCCTGGGTCCAAGGCTGAGAGGATCCGGCTAATTCAGGGAACGCTGCCGCTTAGGTACCCATGCCCCCTGACCCAAGTCCCTGGAGAAAAGAGCAGGTCTCGTGCACAGCAGGCCAGACCTCCACAAAGCTGAGCTGCTCTGCCCACGCCCCCGGTGGGGATGTCCCACGTCCCTGCAGGGGCTCTGCTCCACCTCTGAGCGTCTCCCCTTGGCACCCAATTAGATGGGACCTGCCGGCTGCGCTGGTTGTTCAGTCTACACTCTACATGGCCAGGCCTGGTGCACGCCTCACCTGCAGTGTAGCCAGTGGGGTGAAAACAAGCCATCCACGGGATGAGGACTGGGTCCAGATGAGCAAGCCACCGGGAGATTCCAGTCCCTCTGAAGATGACACAGGACAGGGCTGCCCACTGCGGCCCGTCCAAGGACTCCATGGGGCTCATGGTGGCCTGAGCTCCACGGGGAGGAAGTGCTAAGCTGTCATGCTGAAGACAGCTGGCCGCAGGACATGCATCCAATAAGCCGGGGCCTGAGCAGACTTGGGGTGGAGGACGGAGCGGGAAGAGCACCAGCGCGGCCTCAGTCTGCCTATAACCAGCGTGCAGGCCCCCTTCAGTCAGCCGGCCCTCATGCCTGGAGCAGTGTCCCGACAACACGGCGGCCACCTTGCCCTGGCTACAGCCCAGCCTCCTGGACGCTGGGCCCCACCGGCATGCTGTGCCGGCCGCCACTGGCCCCTCCCACAGTGCGGCCTGAGTCCCCGCACACTGGTCCCCAGCGTGCCCCAACTTCAGGTTCCCAGGCGTCTGCACCTCTGCTGACTGGAGTGGTAGGTGTGGTTTACATGCCTCACACACACATGCACACACGCACACACTACACACAGATGCCACATACAACACACACAAACGCAGCGCACACACGAGCCCGCTGGTTCGGAATAAAGCAGGTTTCTCAGGCAGCTTCCTTCTCTTCTCCTGGTTCTGAAACGCTCTCTAGTCCACATCTCAGAACAGAACTTGAGATCAGGGGAACATCCGCTGACTCCCGCAGGGTCGCGCCTCCCCCTCCGAGGCCGGGGGCTCGCGGGCAACGCTCACATGCATCTGCTGTCGGGATCTGCTCTGGGAGCACGCCACATGAGGGAGGACGGCCGCTCCCACCACCAACACCAGGTCCCTCGAAAACTCCCAAGTTCCTGCCTAGACCGCAGATGAGCACGTTCACCCCCCTTCCAAGTGCCGAGAATTCCATAAGCTAAGAAGGAATAAGAAGCTGCATTAACCTTCACCAAAACACACACCCAACCGACAGAAACAACGACGCAGGGAGTGGAGGAGGGGGGCCGCGGGGCGAGGGGATGGGTGGCCCATGTGATGGGGTCCCCCTCCCCCCCCCGCCAGACGGGGTGGCTCAGAGCAGAACAGGGCACATGCGCTCCAGGGATCTGCTCCACCAGGAGGCTGGCCTCGGGACCACAGCTGGTCAGGCACACGGGACAGGGAGAGACACGAAGCATGTGAGCGACAGACAGAGACAGACAGAGACAAAGACAGAGAAGCAGAGAGACAGAGAAATAGACACAGAGACACAGAGAGAAACAGGAATGGAGAGAAAGGGGAGAGAAAGACAGACACAGAGAAGGTGAGACTGAGACAGGGAAATAGAGAGGCAGGGAGGGAGGGAGGGACAGACAGAGAGAGAAAGAAGTAGAGACAGAGTCACAGAGAGAGACAGAGGGAGGGAGAGACAGAAACCAGACAGAGAGGGAGAGAGGGACAAGGAGTGGGAGGAGGGAGGTGGAGGGAGGAGGGAGGTGGAGGGAGGAGGGAGGTGGAGGGAGGAGGGAGGGGATCGGGTTTGGGGTGGCGGGTCATGCACACCTGTTGACCTCACTGATTTCACGAGTGACGCGACAGGAGACCCCTGTCCCTGGCACGAGGCAGCGGCTCCAACCTGCCTCCCCACTCAGCAGGGGCTCTGGGTGGGCTGGAACAGCAAGCCAGCCCGGGTCTCCCGTGTCACTCTCCTCACTCTCACCACGCCCCTCTGCTCTCGCCCAGCCCCTGACCCGCCAGGTACCAACCTTCCGCAGGCTTCCTCCCGTCCCCCTTGACCAGGAGAAGCACGTGACCTTGTTTGTAAACAGCAGGCGCCAATGAAGTCAGCATCCTGTTACACAAGCCCCGAGCACACACTCTGGACGTACCCTCGGCATCATCATTGAGGGAAAGACCCCCCAGACGCACCAGCATCTATTTCCTCATAAGTCATAGACGCTTCTTTTTGGTAGGAAAACAGCAAACTGTTTCTAGAGACGGGGAAAAAGCCTCCCAACCCATAATTACACCGAACTTCCTCGGATGTTTATTCGAGAGCCTGTTCATCTTAAAAATAAAGCATGAGCTAGAAAAACTAAGAATTTTAAGGGAAAGTTAGAAGAATTAAAACTAATTTCTTTTTTTTGGGCACCTGAGCTAACATCTGTTGCCAATCTTCTTCTTTTTCCCTTCTTCTTCTCCCCAAAGCCCCCTGGTACATGGTTGTATATTTCACTTGTGGGTCCTTCTAGTTGTGGCATGTGGGACGCGGTGCCATGTCCGCGCTCAGGATCCAAACCGGAGAAAACCTGGACTGCCAAAGTGGAGCACGTGAACTTAACCACTTGGCCAAGGGGCTGGCCCCAACTAATTTCTATTTAGGAAAACAAATGGGCATCAAGAATGATTCCGTTTGGCCACACCGGAGAGTCCTCCCACAACACAACAGGGACACACCCTCGGCAGAGGACATCTGGGCGACCTCACACAGAGCGCCACACACGGGAGAAGTTCCTACCATCCCAGACGAGCTGCGTGCGAGAGAGCATCCTTTTAGGATCCTTCTGGCATTGTCCCAGTGACACTGAATTCAGACATGAAAGCAGCTCTTCCCACACGTCCAAGAGCTCGTGTTCCGCATTTAAAAATGAGTGATTTTGACTTTCCGTGGGGCCACCTGAGCCCCTCATGGTCTCTGAATCTTATCTGCCAGGGAAACTCATTTACTCAGCCATTCTTCACACACCCAGTCTCTTCACTGTAAAACTGGAAACTGTAGATGTTTATTAGCTGTCACGGACAGCCAAGCTTTGACTGATTGATTAAAATTTACAAGAATACTTGTTTTATGAATTACCCATCAATCCTTGGCAGAAGTACCTGCTGGAAAACGTACTTAAGACAAACTGCTTCACAATGAATGCTCTTTCATCCTCAGAAGCACAAGGAGACCCACACAGTCCCCTCTGCTCAGGCCAGGGCAGGGCCCATCCCAGGTCTTTGTCCTCCGTCCCCACGGGCATCTCAGAAGCACCCACCCTCCGATGAGACGGGAGCAGGGACAACACATGAGGACCACACAGATCCCCCAGGACGGGCCCTCACCATCCACAGGCTGGGACCGCCCGGTCCTGAACCCTGCTCGCCCAGAGAGAGGCCTTCAATGGTGTGCAGGGTACATGGACACCGGGGGACGGCACTGGCCCGGGATCACCGCCAGGGACTGCTGCCCTCTCTCCCAGGCTCTGTGGCTCCCTGCTGCACGCGCACCGTGTCTATGGGAAAGCTCAAACAAAGGAGCCCCAGCAGGGGTGCATTCTGGTGGCTCCCAGGGTGTGCGTGCGACTGTGCCCCTTCATTCCCAGGGCAGGCCCAGTGAGCGGCTCCCCAGGGGCACCCCAGGCAGGGAGAGAAGCCGGGGGCCACAGCCCCAAACCAGCCCGTGGCGCCCGACACGCCCCCACCCCCAGGAGGGGGACTGCCACTGCCACCTGCATCGGTACCGCCCCAGCCTGGATCCCACCTACAGGCCAGACCGCCGACTCAGTCTCTGCAGCCGCCTACGTGGGCGACCAGGAGGTCCCTGGTCCCCCCGCCCCCCACGCACCGTCGCCCCACAGCAAGCACCAACGCGAGGCCAGACGCACCTGTGCTCGCCTTCAGCAGGAGCCACAGCCCGGAGATATCCTGCGACAGCACGGAGATGAGGCTTAAGGTCATGCTGCGGCCGCCAACGCGCCGGCGTCAGGAGGCGGCGACCTGCCTCGCAGAACGCCCGTTCTGGGCGCACAAAGGAAGGCGGCTGGGCTCCATCTTTGGGCCGCCTGCGAGAGGACGTGGACCCCTGGGGCTCTGCAGATGCAGCCTGGCAGCTCCTGAGGGCCTGGGGTTTGAGGGGCCTGATGCGCAGCCCACGGCCGGCTCACCTATCCTGCCCTCGGCCGGTTAACTGTTGCCAGCCCAGCGGCAGTGAGCTTCCTGCGGCGGCTCCAGCCCGCACCGCCCGTCTCAACCCTCCCTGCGGGAGCCCCGCGCTCAGCGCTGTCCCTAAGCCGGGCAGGCGGCAGGGCGAGGGGCAGGGCTGGCCCGGGGCACGTGGAGCCTTGGGGGTCCGGACCTGACCCCTCACTGGAGGAGACGCGCTGGAAAGTAGGGTGCTCAGAGGCTGCCTTACACGGCTCTCCCTGTCCGTCCACCTGTCAGTGAGCGCCTTTGAAAGCTGCGTGTTGCACTCATGTTCACATGTGGAGCAGGTCCTCAGCAGCTGAGACCTCAGCACGCCCTTGGGGGCTGCCAACAGGGAAATGTAAAAAGGGGGGTGGCTGCCATGGGGGAACCCCTGGGGAGTTCATTAAAATGCGGGTTTTGATTCTGCAGGGGAGGGGGGGCGGGCCTGAGATGCTAACGAGCTCCCTGGGGATGCGGGGCCGCTGGCCTATGGACCAGATTTTGAGCAGGAAGAGCCCAAGGGGCTGAAGGGGCCCGGCGCCTGAGCCTAGCGCTGCAGCGGACCAACCTGGGGACGGGGCAGCCCTTTAAACTGGATCAGGACTGTTCCTGGCTCATGAGACAAGAGCGCAGAAGCGTCCACCGGCATGTGGTTTGTCCCCATGTCTGCCATCCAAATATAATGTTGCAGACGTGCTTTCCTGCCAGCCTGGGCCCTGGGCGGAGCCCCCAAGTGGAGGCCATGGGGTTGGGCACGCTCCCGCTATCGGGGCCCTTGTTGCTGCAGTGGTAGCTGCCACACCCGCTGCACCTCCCTGTCACGTGGCTCCGGTTCTGCCCTGTCTCTGCTGGGGGGGTCCAATCCTCTTCTCTTGACACCCTCCTCAGCCGCCCCCTCCCCCTCTGACATGGCAGAGTCTTCCGCAAGCACAGCGCTTACATCACGGCCCCAGAGACTGGGAACCGAGAGGCAGCTGAGCAGACCAGGGCGCAAGCTCCCAGCGGGCGGGCGAGGCCCTTCACTGCGGGGCTCCCACAGCAGCTTCGCAGCACTGCCTCACCCCCAGCCCCCAGCACACACCACAGGCAGGTCCTTGTCACGTGGAGCACGGCCTTCTCCCGCAATGCTGGGAGCCGGCTGGGGTCTGACCTCCTGCGGAGACCACCCATGGCCACGCCCTGCTTCCCTCCTTTCCGGAGCCCCTGGTGCAGCTCCCCATGGCCCTGGGCAGGGCTCCCAGGACCGAGGGAGCCTCACACATCTAGCACGTGGCGCATGCACATCAAATGGGTAACAGACAGCGCAGACGACTGTTCTGAGATAGGAGTTACAAATGCAAGGAGCAAGGACGAGAGGCGCCAGGCGGCTGAGGGAGGGGCTGCGGGGCACCCATCTAACCACTCACTCGCTCTCTCACCGTGCTCCCCGCTCTGCTCCCTGTGGTCCCTGTGTCTCCCAGGCACTCGGCAGATGCTCAGGTGCCCTGCGAAGCAGGAGGGCGACAGCAGCCCCATGGTCCCTGTGACCAGACCGGGGCCGTCTGCACCGCACCGGGGAGGGCCAGCAGACATGCCTGTCCCTGTGGAGGCAGCTCCCTGACATCCCTCGGCCAGAAGGCCTCCCAGCATCCGGCTCAGTGCTCTCGGCCTGCTGCTCCAGCAGACAAGCCCAATGGCACATCGGGGGCAAGAAAGGGGAGCTGCACCCGGGGATGCACAGGGCTCACATTCGGCCTCGCCTGCCCCTCCATCCTGGCTTCCCCCATTCTAGAAGGACACGCTCGAAGAGGACCCAGGCCCAGTCCCCCAGGCAGCTCCTGACCCTTAGACTCAGGAGAGACCCCGTCAGGGTCGAGAGCCTGGCCTCTAGGCCCGTCACCACACTCCTCACTCATCCTCATGGTTGGAGACGCCACTTGCCCTCGGCTCATGCACTTGGCTGCTGGGGACACTTTCCAATACAAAAACCAACCCTGGCCGTCCCGAGCCAGCACCTCTGTCTCTGGGTTCACGGACCGGCTGCACCCAAGGCACACGCCCAGGCCACTGCACAGAGACACGGCCTCCAAGGCCAGCGGCTTGGGAAGCATGGGTTGGGCGGGTTTCTAATGGTTGCCATGCACTTCCGCAGAACAATCCAGAACACACCACGCTGGAGTCCATATGAAACAAGCATTTGCTCTCCTTTAGAGCTGGTCCCCTTCGGAACCAGACACAGCGTTTAAAAGGAAGCTGCTGGTCTGCCTGAGGTTTTCCCTCTAAGGACATGTGTCTCATTCATCCAAGAAATCGAGCCACCTGCTCCAGGAGGCGCAGGGACTAGAAGGGAAGGGTCGGACCCCAGTGTTCCTAGCGGAGGAGGGCGTCCCAGAGGCAGGGGGCAGTGCACACCCCATGTGCTCGCACTATTTCCCAGCACAGGCCGCGGGCACTGAAGGGTCCGGGGAAACAAATCCCCAGTGCTCAATTGGCTCGGCTGGTCTCTCCACCCCAATGTCCACCGAGTGACGCCTTCGCCCACCTACAGTCTTGCCCGCCGTCTCCTGCCCAGGGAGCCACCCTCGCTGCCCCCCTCCACTGTGACCCATCTCCGCATGTCCCCAGCCCGTCCTCACCCGCCATGCCCACAGCTCATGCCCATCTCGCCACACTTGTGTCTGGTGCTAACCCACCAGGACTCAGCCTCCATGGCCGAGCTCTTTGTCCCTCCGGCTCCCTGTTGCATCTCTGGCACTCAGAGCCGTGCCTGCCACGTGGCAGGTGCGTGATGAATGCGTGTTAAAGGAATGTGACCACAGCAGGCAGGAGCAGAAGTGAGGAGACGGGAGACAAAGCTGTGTGGACACTTTCTCCAGAATGCACTCTCCTCGCCCCCCTGCAGCCCTGAGAGGCCCAGAGTGTGGAATTCTGGTGCGAGGTCAGCTCTTCCGTGACTCTGCTGCCCAGGAGGTCTCTGAGCCCCTCATTCCAGCAGTCAGCGCCCTGTGCACTCATCGCCGTTCCCCACGCCCTGCGCTTGGCCTCAGTCTCCACCACCAACTGTGTTGCTTCCCCCTGGCAGCCCACCAGGGCTTTATTCTCGCTGAGCTGTCAGTTCAAGGACCACCGGTTCTCCTCTCTGTTTTCACCTCTACCAGGTGACGTTCTCTTGAGAGTGTGCATCAGGTAAGGAGTGAACGCACACCGGCCCTCGTGGGGAGGGGGTGTGGGCAGGTGTGAGGCCAAAGGGCATGCAGGCATTTCTGGCAAAGTCTCCAGGGCCAGATGCTGGCTCTGGGAACCGGCTCAGTAGCTGTAGCCTCATGGAGCCTCAGAGGTCGGCCCTGGGTGTGGGGACAACACTCACTGTGGGGACAGCTGAGCCTGGAGCGGCGCCCGTGAGCAGCTGACACACAGGCTGCAGGGGCCTGGTCATCGCTGGGGGTTAGTGACCATCAGCCCTGAGCAGCTGATGGTAAGTTAGTCACTCTTCTCATAAACGGGCAGCGTCCCACCCCCCGTTTCACGTTCTCCCTCGTCTGATGGGCTGTGAATGAGCCACCAGCTGGCCAGCGAGCGCTTGTCCAGGACAAGAGCCTGTGCACAGGGCGTGGCTGCCAGGCAGAGAGGGTGTTTGCCTGAGACATAAACATGCTTCACTGTGTCAGGTCAGAGGGTTTTGTGGACAATTTCTTCTTTTTCTTTTTTTTCTTTTCTTGGCTTGAGGAAGATTGTCCCTGAGCTACTATCTGTGCCATCATCTCCTATTTTGTATGTGGGTCATGGCCACAGCATGGCTGAGTGGTGTAGGTCGATGCCCGGGATTCAAACCTGTGAACCTGGGCCACCAAAGTGGAGCATGTGAACTTAACCATACGCCGCTGGGCCGGCCCTCATCTTCCTCTTTTTTTGCTTTAGGATGATCATCCCTGAACTAACATCTTCCCCCATTTTGTAAGTGGGACATGTGCCAAACTTAACCACTATGCCACAGGGCCAGCCCTAAAAAGACAATTTCATAGGTTCCAACAGTGCAGGCATGCAACCACACAAGAAGGAGAGAGTGAGGCCCTGCAGAACATCGAGAGAACACGAGGCCTGATGGGACAGGACGGGGCCTGGAAGCCACAGATCACGGCTCCCGGGCGAGACGCAGGCCTTGCTCATTTCCGGCTGCCAGTTAAAGGCACAGAAACAGGATCCTGGCTCCGAAGGTCTGTTTCCCCGAGAGCAGTTCTGGGGCCGAGGCCTGCTGACGCCCCTCCGGGAGAAGGGTGGTTCGAAGGGAGGGCCAGAGTCTCCCGGTCTGAATGTGCCGGGACCCTGCGGTCCTGAGCTGGAAGGAAATGGTGGACAGCCCGCTTCACTGTTCATCTATTTCAGGAAACACAGCATTGCTGTCAAACCTGCAGTATTCAGCACAGGTACATGCCACGTCATACTTCAAACACACACAGTGTACACGGCCGTGAAGGCTGGCCCAGCCCTGAGAACCTGCAGCCTGAGGTGGGCGGCTCCCCGGTGGGCGGCACCCCACCTCCTGCCCAGCTGAGCTCAAGTATTTACAGGAGCTGGGCATTAGTCCTTCCCCGTAGGAGGGAGGAAAAGCCAACCAAAACACAGAACAGTCTCCCTGTGGGCAAAACTGTGTCCCTTCGAACCTTAGAAAAATACTGTATAACTTTAAAATAGGCTCCAGATCCAGAATGCCGCAGAGAGCAGAGCCGAAGTGTTGGGCGCCCGGCCTCTTCTGCTGGGCGGCACGGCGAGAGGAGCACCTCGAGGCTGCGCCCTTATCTGCTCAGGCCTCCCTCACCACCTGGCCTGGTTTCGTCGTCATGGCAACCCTGGAGGCAGGTGTCGCTGCTCAGCGGTTGGCTCAGCAAAGCCTCCAGGAGCAGGCGAAGCCGGACACGGGCTGCTCAGTCCTCTGTCCCCACGCTGTCCCCCTCCTGTGAACTCACTGTGCCCCTCCCACGTCCTCCTCCCACGTCCTCCCCACCCTCCTCTCGAGTCCTTGCCCTCCTCCCCGTCCTTCAGCTCCCCCATTGTTACAGTGCTGCTCCTTCCCACCTTAGCTGCTGCTGCTCCCTGGGGCTCTGCCCTGGGCTCTCGTGTCCTGCAGTCTGTCCACTCGGCTCTCCTAAGCCGAACGCATTTTCTCTGCCCCCAAAGTCAACCCACTGTCACAGGATAAAAAGCAGACTTCTCGGGGGACATGCGGGCCCTCAGGCTGACCCTGTGTGACTGGCCAGCCGGCCAGCCAGCCGTGACCATCCCACCTCCATCTCCCCACTTCTACCACAAGTTCCAGCTGTGGACACAGCAGGAAACCGCTATACCAGGGGTGCCTGGGCCTCCCAACCTTGGGCCACGTGCCGTCACGGGGTGGGGACCCAAAGGGTGGGCAGCCACCACGCAGAGGGCCTGGCAGACCAGCTTGTCCCCTGGGGCTAGCTCTCGGCACACGCAGCACCACGGTTCTGTGCACCCAACCCAGGGACTCTGCAGACCGCACCCTCCAGCCCTCACCTAAGGCCGACCGCAGACTCAAGACTCCAGAGCAGGAACGAACAGACGACCACGATGCGCCGACAGCATCACTCAGGCAGGAAACCGCGACCGTCCCATCAGATCTGGCAAGACGGCGCCCAGAAGAAGGAAAACTGTCAGGCCAGCGCGTTTAATCCCAAGTGAGAAGCAACCACATTTCCACTAAGGGGAGGGCATCTTCCAAACAGAGCTTCTCAGGTTAAAGACCCACACACGAATCACACGACGCTATGAACCATCACGACCTCAACAGAATGATTTAAAAACCTCACACGCACTAAGGCAAGTTTCCCAACAAAATGATCCAGCTGAACAGTTACAGTGAGTTCGACCCCACGAAACATAAACCCACTGAAACATAAAAACACGACACCTTCTAATTAGTCCGCAAGAACAACACAACAGCATTAATAAAGACAGGAGTTTTCTAGACGCCAGGAAGCTGAACTTGACCGCCACCTGCGTAACTGCTGAAGGAGACTGAAAACCTCGGATGGGGACAGCGACCCGCCCGCTGCACGCGCTCCCGTTTCAGCCACGACGGCCGTGAGAACAATTTCACTAAAAGTGGCGCTCGCTGAGCGCTGAACCGGCTTTGATCCATGACATCAGACGCGGAAAAACTACGAAGCCTGTTGAGTCAGATGACGCACACTTAAAACATATTTTTGTAGTGAGAGCAGAAGTGTTTTTCATACATTTTTAGTAGAATTAAAAAGCATTAATATTCCACTTCTCGCCATTTAAATCCCTTGGACCTTGGCGTGTATTCCGTAACTGGGTGATTTATAAGCACAGACGAGCTTCCCTGAGGCACAAGCCCCGAGGCTAAGAGACCACCGAGGGGGCTCCCGCACTCTCCCACCGCCCTCAGCTTCTCCATGCCCTTCGCCTGGTTAGCAGGAGCCCACCTCCAGGGCCTACAGTGGTTCCCAACCCCGAGGCGGGGCCTGGACCAACCCCTTCCCCAGGGACCATCATCGTCTTGACTGGGTTTCTTGCACAGGATTCAGGAAGAGAAGCCAGTCAAACCACCAGTGGCCTTGGGAGCCCCGAGTATCCGGTCTCCACTGCTTTGCACAGACTCCGCCCTGACCCGCAGACCCCACACCGCCCCAGGTCCCACCTCCTGGCTCAGGGGTCTAGCCTGGCCAGGCCCCACGCCCCACGCCCCAAGCAGCTCTTTCTTCTGGATTCCTTTACCCGCCCCGAAGATGTCTGTTGGTCTCATTTTGGAGCCTGGCCTGCAGGCTCCTGTAAAGGCAGGAAGGGGGCTGCCTGCCCCACGGGCTCCTCACAGGCTGGGCCTCAGCGCCCATCCATGGGCTTCCAACTCATGGACGGGCGGCCACCACAAGCAACAGGGCTCCTGCTTCTCAGATCCATGACCGCTCATGCCCTCTGGGCTGAGGCCACAGTGAGCCTGAGGAGAAGGCAGCTGGCCAGGGGCTCACGGGCCCGACGTGCTCTTGGTCCGTCGCAGTCACGGGAGGCTACCACAGAGGACTGTGCTCTAGGCAGCCGGCCACGCTGCTGCAGTGGGAGCCAGCACGGGCGACCGCCACCTCCTCTCCTCTGCCAGAACTTCAGACCAGCTTGGCCTCGCTGGCTCTGAGCGCACACACTGGAGACCCGCTTCCCACCACATCGGGTCGCAGATGTGCACTGGGACACGGAGCTCCACCCGCTTCTGTCTGTGGGATTCCAGCGCCAGGGGTCTGACCGCCTCCCGTGGGAGGCGCTGGCTGCTGTCTGGTTTCCACATCGTTTACTGTTAGGGGCAACACAAGACAGACGCGTGAAATTGGGCGCCCCAGCCAAATACGTCCACACAGCGACACATGCGCTCCGTGGCCCTCCTGCAACGGCTCTGGTGCCACAGAGAGCCGAGCGCACGGTGCCGGGGCCAGGACAGGGCCCATGCAGCCACAACCTTCTTCTCTGCTCCTCTGAGGCTTCCCTTCCTTCCCTCTTCACACCAACTCTGGCAGGCCAAGCAGCTTGGGAAATCAAGTCAGTGGCCCCCTCCAAGCCGGCGTGGACCCAGCCCCCTCGCCAGCCCTCACCCCACACCCCGGCCCCAGGGGCCTTCCTCTTAGCACCACCCTGTCTGGTGTGTTACTGCACTTTCGAGTCCCGTTTCCCAGTCATTTATGCATTAAGTTTTCTCTCCCCAGGCCCAGCGTGATGAGTCCAGCGCTCAGCGGCGGTGAGTGGCGGGTCCAGCAGGGGTGCGAACCATCTTACCTCCAGTCCTTGCTCTTATCTTTGCCTGTTTTCTCTACGGACCCCAACAAGCGCGTATGAAGCCGATATCGGGGTGCGTGCTAATGTGTTACGTGGAGGGGTAAGGAGCACGAGGAGGAAAGACGGTCGGAGCCGTGGCTGGACTGGCGGGCTCCAGCAGATACCTGGCAGTTTGGACAGAATTCGCACGAGGGGCTCCGGACCCCCTCCCGCAGGGCCCGGGGCAGAAGCGCCAGCTGCAGGGGCTGGCAGAGGGCCGGGCGGCTCCCACGCTGAGCAGGAACACTCTCCACGCCTGATTGGAAAAACAGACTCACAGCTCCAGATACCATCGCTCTCAACAATGAGCCTCTCCGCTTCCGGGCGGGGCCTGGACCGAGTGTTTATGGACGACCCACCATTCCCACCCGAGGGCGGCAGGCACAGCCGCTCCATTTGTGCTGCACAAGCCCCAACATGGGCAGAAGCGACTTGGGCAGGGAGCAGCTCCTCCTCCTAGGTCAACAAGCCATTTCACAAACCTGATCGATCCGGGCGGGGCTGTGGGCAGATCCGCAGTCAGAGAGCAAACACAGCTGGAGCCGTGGGTCGAACCACATGCCACCCTGGCCACGGACACTGGAGGGTGAGGCTCAGCCCATCCGTGGATGCCTCAGGGCTGGACTGGAGCGGGCTGTGGCCTGGGGAGCTGGGGGCTGTGGGTGGTGGGTGGCCAGTACTCACCCCCCACACCATGACCTGGAGGGCACACAGGGCCGTCCGGTGTGCTGGACTCAGGAAGGTGAAGACAGGTGACACGTGCCTTTCTGGGCTGGACCTTGGTGGTCTCGGTCTCAGGACCCCGGGCGCTCTCGATGGGAAGTCCAGATTCTAAATCTGACCACCGAGCTGGGCCTCAGTTTCCTCACCTGAGAGGTGCAGAACAAGTGACCTCATGCTCCAGGCTCACAGTCATCACTCGGTTCCCAGGGGCCACAGGACCCCAGCCACGCCGCTCAGAGGAAAGCGGCCCCAGGGCTGGACCCCAGCTTGTACCCAGGCCCTCACCGGGGACGACCAGGCCAGCTGGGTGGCGGGTGTGTCTAAAGGGCCAAGCAGGAGTTCCGTGGGGGCGGGAGAGGGCGGAGCGACTCAGACTCCTGGCAGGCGGCTCCTTGTCAGGAGCCCAGAGGTGGAAACAGGTCCACCCTGCGCCGGCAGGTGGGCGGGGCTCCTGGCACCGGCACTCAGGGGAGCTGGCGGGCAGCACCAGATCTCAGTGCAGGGCTCACGGAGGAGCCTGCGCCCACGGGCCCATCGGATCCGCGTCTAGGGAAGGTGCTCCCAGGGTGCCAGGAGAACTGGTGGAGGGGACGGAGGCACATCAGAAGACCCCTTGGAGGGAGGGCACACCCTCCTTTAGGGCTGCTTTCCAAATGAGTCTCACACCCTGAGAAACACGGAAAGTCGTGCCAGGGCTTCTGGTCGCTCACAGCTCCATGGCACACAGAGCAGGGCGGGGCTCAGGTCCCGGTAACCACCCAGGGCTGGCTGCAATGCGGGTACCTCAGAAAAACCCATTCTGGTTTTTAAAAGCCCCAAAGCCAACATGTTTTATTTTTAACCGGCGTTTACCCTTCTGCAACAGAATATAATGAAAAGGGACTAAGAGGCTCCAGCCAAACCTGGGCATCCAGATGAGACGTCTGGCCATGCCGGGAAAGGAAGGAGTCATGACCCTGGGAGGGAGGCGTGACCCTGGGAGGGACGGACGGGAGATTTGGTGGGAGCGGACGAGGGCTAGGAGCTGGTTAGGTTAAGGTCAGCCCGGAGCCGTGTGAGGAGAGGACAAGCCTGTGCTGTGTGCTGGGCCCGGGGGCCTCTGGGTGCCCCCGAAGGAACGTCCTCCTTCACAGGGGGTGTGCCCAGGATCCATGCGGCTGCAGGTGCGACTGCCACCTCAGAAATCACCAGCCCCACAGTCCAACACTAGCGCACAGCGTTCTCTGCTGCTCCCCCTGTGTCTCAGGCGACACCAGGGCTAGGTGGGCAGGACCAGACAGGCCGCCCACCTGCCCGGCCAGCACCCACGGGTGCATGGGGCTAGGATCCGGGCTGAGATGCCTGTGCTGCACCGTGGGGTCGGAATCTGCTCCCCCTGCCTTGGGTCACAGGGCAGAGGAATGACCTGGCCCCAGGGGGAGCGGTCCCACAGCGACCAAGAGGGAGTGGAGCTAAAGGTCCTGGCGGGCAGGGTCTTGGATGAAAGTTGCTGAGCCCTGGGCACGTGGGCTCGGCCCTAAGCTCTCCATGCGGCTTCTCCTTCGATCCAAGCACACTCCGCACCAGGAGCATTTACCGGCTCGGACCAAATCGGGAGCCTCTGCGGGACACGGCCCTGCGCCCAGCCAGAGCCAGCTCCTTGCCTCGTGAGCTCGTCTGAAAAGTGGCCTGGTGGTGGCCACTCACAGGCTGTCGGGGGGCCTGTGTCCTGCAGGGCGGGAGGAGCAGACACACGATTAGGAGCCCACATCAGATGATGCTCCGAGAAATGGAGAAAAGATGAGACCCGGAAAGCTGAGCCAGTGTGGGGGGGGGCCCTAGACCTGACCTTGGGCCAACACCTGGGGGGGTCCCAGCGGCCCCGAGAGGAAGGGGCTGCCATTCCTGTTTGTGGATGATAAGACTGAGACCCACTCCCAGCTCATGGGAGGGAGGGGCCTGCCCAGGAGCTGAATCCAGCCAGCTGGCTCCAGAGAACCCTCCGTGGCACACCTGGATCCACGCCAGCTGACCACGGTCACATGGTCCCTGATGGCCACCTGCAGGATGAGGAGGCGACCTCTGGCCCTGGTAAAGGCATCCTGAAGCGGGGCGGGCATCCCAGAGAGCAGAGAAGGTCCCGTTTTCCTGGCACGACTTTCTCCTGGGATGAAGGGCGGTGCAGCGGGTCTTGACCAGCAGGTCACTGAGTGGGGCCTTCCCCACATCCCAGACCAGTGGGATGACGACTGGTAGGACGAGACAGGCAGGCTCACCAAAGGCGAATGCAGCGTCTTAAAGTATTTTCATAAACGCTTCCCACTCTCAGAGGTTTTCACGGACTCACAAGGAGAGGCCCCCTGGGGCCTCCCCTCGGTCTGTGCCGCCCTGCTCCCGCCCACACACCCCTCCAGCGCAGAAACACACGTGCTTCTGGCTCTGGCCTCCTGTGCTTCCTCTCCCATCGGGAGAAGGGAGGTGCTGGGGAGCTGGGTTTGCTCCCCAGGAACAAGGGGCAGAGTCTGCAGATGCACCTCAACGCCAGGCCTAGTCTCTCCTGGACCCACCGCGGCTCCCACTGCGGCTCCTGGATTTCAGAGCAGGCCCTCTGGACGCTCTAGAAGCCCCTGGGGCCGACTCTCTTCTGGGCCCGCTTCTAGTTTTGCCCTAACTCCCCTCAAGTTTATATTCCCATTTTGTGTCTGTCTCTGCACCACATTCCTTTGCCCAGCCGTTAGCTCTATTTTCCTTCACAGACCTGATCCAACCCTTTAAAGACCATCCTGGTCCTGACCCCGGATTCCTCTGTCCTCTTGTTGTTTTGGCCAGGCGCTCACCTCTCCTGGGAAACTGCAACAGCTCCGGGAACATGCCAGACCCCACATGTACTGTCCTGACACTGAGAACATGCACGGGGGATCTCACTCCCAGCTCCAGGAGCACGTCCCTGTCCTCGTCCCCGTCGACAGGCATCTCATGCCCGTCCCGTAGGTGGATGGCCCCCCAGCTGACCCCAGGAAGAGCTGCTCTGCACACGGCCCCAAAGGGTGGACCCCACACGGCTAAGAGGTGACCACGCTTTCAGGGCTAACGGGATTTTCAGGGACCGTCCCACCCACATGTCCCATGTGGAACTTCCGGGAAAGGTTTCTTCAAGTCGGTTAATCATCTTGGAAGGGTCTTGCGGAGGGAGCCTGGAGACGAGACCATGCAGCAGCCACTCTGAAGACGCCAGTGTGGTAGCACGGGGAAACAGCATCCTCGTGGCCGCCCCACGACCCCCCCGTCCACACCACCGCCTCCCTTCAGTGAGGCCGTGCTTCCTTGTTGCTGTATTTCACGTGTCCGCTTACGTCAAAGGGAAAACAACTCGCCAAGTCGGCTGCTGACGCCGCAGCATTCTCCACCGACCCTCCTCAGCCCTGGTTCCAAGGAAGGTAACTGTTCGCCAGAAACTCATCTTCTGAACTGAAGCCATTTCCAGCGTATTTGTAAGGACGTCCACGCCTGCTCTCAGATGCTTCCGGCTCTGAACCGGGCCCCTGCCCCCTCCTCTCTCGCCCACCCCCAGATCCTGGGCCAGACGTCCCGGAACGGCCTTGGGGACCTCCCCCTACCCCACAGAACCTCACCGGCTCCGTCCCTTCTCGCCCGGAAGTCTCCCCAGTCAGGCCCCTGCCTGGTCCCTGCGGTTCAGAATCTCACTGCCTGTGACCTGGACCGTTCCGGAAGGTTCTGGGTAACTGCTTTCCCACCTCCACACTGTTCCCACACGTCCTTGCCCAAAGAGCAGTCTCCTTCCACATCTCTGCTTCAGGCACTAGGGGCTCTGGTTAGAAGCCCAGGTCCTGGACCAAAACTCCCCTCCCACCTGGCGGGCTACAGCCATGGCCACTCCTTACTGCTCCCGTGTTCACATCAACACGTATGTTCCCTCACCCCGGACGTCCCGCCCCATCGTCTCCGGGTTGCCTCTCCCAGTCCTGTAACCGCCAGAGACCATACGCCTCCTGCTGTGCGCCCCCTGACCCCTCGCTTCACGGGACCTGAGCTCAGGTGTGCTCGGTGCATGGGGTGAAGACGGAACCATGGCTGCCAGGTGAGCGTCGTAGCATTTGGGCCTGAGCCCCATGCAGACAGTGTGAGATCCACACCAGCTGTTGGCAGAACACCCTTTCTTTTACGCTCTGCAGAGCCCATATAATTAAAAAGCCAGTGCGTTTAAAGCCAGAACACAAGTGAGCTTTCTGCTGTCTCAGACGTTATGTTGATTTAAATGAATATGGAAGTCCCAATGCCACAAAAAATAACTGATTAACAGAGTGGCTTGAAATGCTAAGGGGAGGGGGAAAACAAGGACGTGCCACATGCCCCCCCCACAGCTAGACATTCTGTGTCAGTCTCACAAGGAGGAGATGCGGCTAAGACTCTGCTCGATCGATGTGCCTCCCTGTCACGTGGCTCCGGTTCTGATCTGTCTCTGCTGGGTGGGTCCAATCCTCTTCTCTTGACACCCTCCTCAGCCTCCCCCTCGCCCTCTGGGGCGGCAAAGTCCCCTGCAAACACAGTGCTTACATCACGGCCCCACACCCTGGGAACCGAGAGGCAGCCGCCCAGCTAACGAGTCCAACACGCACCCTTCTGAGAGATGTGCTTATTTCCAAAATCCACCCTCAAGGAACCAAGACTCGACCACCAACAGAGGCCAAGAAAGAGCTGGAGGGTGTCCCATGCCTGCGGCTACCATGTGGCCCCAGCCCTGGACAGACAAGTCAGGGTGTTCACAGTGGCCCCTGAGCAGTGAGCCACATTCCTGAGTCACAGTGGTTTCTGCTAATAAAAAAGGTAATACTTTCCTTGTTTAAGGAATTATTTCAAACACCTTGAGAAGGTTACTATGAGTGCACAAAAAAGGAACTTGCAACAAGAAATCGTACTCATGGCCTGAGATCCCACACGCAGGCGGGCACTGTCAGGTGGGCATGGGGCCTGAAACCCCACACGCAGGCCGGGCACTGTCACGTGGGCATGGGGCCTGAAACCCCACATGTGGGCCGGGCACTGTCAGGTGGTCATGGGGCCTGAGATCCCACACGCAGGCTGGGCACTGTCGGGTGGGCATGGGGTCTGAGATCCCACACGCAGGCTGGGCACTGTCGGGTGGGCATGGGGTCTGAGATCCCACATGCGGGCCGGGCACTGTTGGGTGGTCATGGGGTCGAGATCCCACACACGGGCCGGGCACTGTCGGGTGGGCATGGGGCCTGAGATCCCACACGCAGGCTGGGCACTGTCAGGTGGGCATGGGGTCGAGACCAGAACTGGCCAAATCTTGAGTTAAAATAAGTTATTTCTAGTCACTTAAGACATAAAGAGGTCTCCTAACTCTGGAACTAACATCATCCTTTACAGGCCAGGGGGCGGCCGGCTGTGACTCTAGCTGGACGACTGGGCATGAAATGCAAAACTCTCAAAAATGTTTCACATGCACATTTCAGTTGCATTATAAGCTGTCACATTTAGGATGCTTTTTTCACCTGATCCATTTACAAATATCTGACAGATTCTTGGAGCTCCTAACAACTTCTGGTAAAAATTCCAACATTCTAATGAAATCATGCTTCAAAAAAAAATCATGCTTTTTATCCCTCCACAGAATGAGTAATGCAATTGGAAAAAGCATCTGAAAGATGTTTGTGTCATTCAGGCAAATACTCCCCAAAACAGGGAAGCTGCATTACAACAGGCTGCTGGGCTTTCTTGGAGGCTCATTTAAGGAAGTCCCACGCAGACACCCGGGGCTCACTTTCAGGCTGAGTTCAGACTGTGCTTCCTGGAGCCAACACACGCTCAACTCCGGCCCCTGCAAGGGAACAGGAGCCCCTCCCTCCGGTCAGCCAGGGGCAGAGCGGCCACCGGGCAGAGGGACCCCGTGCTGGGGCTCGCTCACCATCAGGTGGCAGCAGGGGTAGCTCCTCAGAGGGGACGAAGCGCATTTCTGTTCAGCCGCTCAACCCACTGACCTCTCCCCCAAAGCTGACTGACACCCAGACGCGCTCTCCTAGCCTGGACTGTCCACCCCCACTGTCCACAGGACACAGGTCGACTTTACGTCTTTGTCTCCAGCGCCGAGCACAGGCCCGCCAGACAGCAGACTCCGTGCCTGCCTCTGGAACAAATGAAGGAAGGAAGGAAGGAAGGAAGAAAAGCACTTCTTGGGCCTTTGAAACCTTTTGTGAATTCATTTGTTCTTAGCTTAATACAGAAGACAGTTTATTTTTCTGAAAATTTGCTCCTACGTAGAAGTCACGGAAGCTACTCTGAACAGCTCTTTCAGGCAACCTTGGAAAATGAAGGCGTACTCGAGAGCAGACCTATTTCCCAGGCGGTGTGAACAAAACCACAGAGGGTACCGTCAGCCCCCTGCCGCCCAGCTCACCCAGCCTGGTGGGGTCTGCTTTTCTCTTTCTCAGGGCCCCACACGCAGGATGAGCGTAGGTTGGTTTCATTTCACTCGCTCTTTACTTTCTGTCCTCAAAAACACAGACTGCTCTAGAGACGCAGAAAAAGTGGTCTCCCCAGCACAGCCTATCTGATGTCGCAGGATTTGGAACAAATATTCCACAACAGGGTTTAAACTAGTGTTGCCAGCACACACAAATCATAGTGGTCTCAATGTGAGACAGTGACAAACATGGGTTTTGTCATTCACGCTGCTTTCAGTGGATGAGCCTCCTAGAAATCCAAGCCACTGCAGTGACGGATAAATTAAAAGGAAAACATTACCGACCTGCGAGTGTCTGCATCTCACATGGAGGCTAAGAGTTGAGAAAGGGCCCGGACGCGAGCTTTATCTCCTGCTGGACACAGAACGACCCTTCCAGGGTCTCTGTAGGGCCAGCTGCCATCGGAATGTGCTGCCTGTGTACACGCAAAGCCCCCCAAGCGGGAAGGGCGCATGTACCTGTCGGAGGCGCTAAGGAAGGGTCCCACTGCTGCCCCGAGGCGAACGTGGCCTGCAGCGCCGCGCTCTCCCCCGTCCTGTGTATATTTCAGACACACATTTGTATGATGGACGAACTGCACCCCAGAGGCACTTGGCAACCTTTCTGCTCCCCATACAATACTGGGAAAGAAGCGAATGTGGCAGATAGAGAATTAAAAGTACGGTGGCCCCGGTCAGAGGCAGCCGTGTCCCCCAGCAAACAGCCTACGTGCTGTCAGACGTTGCTCGCATCCCCCTGAATCACAGTGCGCCAGGCAGGGCCAGCGAACAGTCCCGGAGACGCGCGCGCACCTTCTGGGAGGAAGCCTCCACCCTCAGACAGCCCCTCCGATTTTCCTCTGGACACAGACCTCACTCAGAGCCAGGCACCCCTGCCCACCCTGCCACCGTCTCCATGACACAAACACACCGTGGCTGCCAGCTCTCCACAGACCGGGCAAAGGGCTCAAGTCTGGACATGTCCGCCTCCCTCTCGGGCATCTCACAGCCCAGCTTGAGGAGGACGCTGAGGGGGCACTGCAGTGGCAATCCGGTCAGCGCCCTGACACCACATCAGCTGTCCCCTTTCACAACCCACTCGCACACCTACAGACTTAACACAACCTCCGCGGACCACCCGGAGGGGCCCCTCTGACCAGCACCGGCACTGATAGTGTGTCAGCCATGCTCCGACCGGCTTGAGGCCCCTACCTGCTGCCCACAGGCGAGGTCCCACAGCGCGCAGGGCCTCTGGCTCTCCCAGAGGAGCAGCTGAGCTCTGAGATTGAGGACTTGGTCCGTGAGCTTCCACCAGGCCAAGTTTCACTTCCCGGGTTTTGCCGCTCTGACTCAATTTTAATTTACCAGTAGAGTATTTTTAGCCAAATCGGGGGAGAGGGGCACCCAGCCCGTGCCTCCCGGTCTTGTGGCAGCCGATCGCCCTCGGATTCCGCTGTCACATGAACAGCAGTCCTGAGGGAACCAGGAGGGGAATTCGGACATTTCATGAAAAATAAAGAAGAACAGGACGGAAAATCAAAACAGAAACTCGGAGGCTGCCGGGTAACAGCTGCTTGCTGGGCGGGTGAGGGGGACCCTGGGCTGTGCCCCCAGCAGCCCCATCCCACCCCGGGGGGTGCAGGAGGGACCACATTCAGTTTAGAAGTTTAGACAAAAGCATTTCCAGAAAGTTCTGGAAGGAACGGGCAGACAGAGACCGCCTTCAAAGACTCGCTCCAACCTGGACCAGACACACACGGGAGACCCTGGCCCCGGCTGCATGCACCCTCTAGCACAGCCCCATGGCCGTCCCGCTGTCCCACTGTCCTTTGGGGAAGGGGCAGGGGCCACGGCCCAGAGGGACGGCCTGGTGAGGGGGCTCCCGGAGTGAGCTCACACACATCCACACTCGAGCACCTGCACAACAACGCCGACAGTGAGGAAGGGCCGCTCCCGTCCCTGTGGCCGTCCGCGTCCACCAGCCCTGCGGCCACGGGTCCGACCCACACGGACGGGTGTTCCTTGGCTTCCGAATGTGAGGACGAGGCAGCAGAAGGGAGCAGCTCAGAAGAGGCCCGCCTAGGGCTGGGCGGCTCCGCGGCTTGTTTTCATGGCAAGACGTAAACGGAGACCCTGGCCGCGAGTGACCGGCACCCTTCCCGAGTGCCCGTCGTCCCGGGGGAACCTCGAGGCCGGGGGGGGGGGGGGGGGGGAGACGCAGGCCTGGGGCTGGCGCAGGCGGGGCCGCCTCTCGTCTCTGTGACGCCTGAGGAGCTTCGCGGGCTCCGGTGGCCTGCACGGACGCGGCCAAGGACCAGAGGAGCACGGCGTGCCCAAGCCCCAGGCCGTATGGGAGGCGGCTCTCGTGGGATCTACTCCAACGGGCAACATTGTGAGCTGCCAGCCCACACGGCCAAGGCAGGAGGCCGGACACGATGAACCCCTCAGGCGTTTCTGTCAGGATTTAAGGCTGTTTCGTCTAACTGTGGGCTTAGCCCCAACACTGACTGGAGAACGCAACGCCACAGAAGCTTCAGCTCTCACTCAGCCTCAGTTTCCCTGAAGGGAAAGGCATATGATCATTTCACAAACAGATAAACTGAGGCAGCCGCTAGTCTCGTTGGCAGAGCCCGGGTTTCTGTTCCCACCTGGACCAAGGCCTTCGGGGTGCTTCACCCGGGCTGCGGGAATTCCCAACTGCCAGCTTCCTCTCTGCCCAGCCGAGCCACGCTGGCCTTCTCCCCTCTTCCCCGGGGGTCCCCAGGGGCTCCACCGCGCAGCCCACCCCTTCCCTGTGTCCTCCTCCATCACTCACTGACCCGGCTCCTGTCTGTGGCGTCCTGTCGCTACCATGACAATGACAGGAGAACCGGGAAGCCTGGCTGGCCGTGGTCCACGCAGCAAACCCAGGATGCACACCAGCCGCCCACCAGTGCCTGCCGGCCCATCGCCACGGTCGCTCCTGACAACCCTCCAGGTCAAGCACGACTGCCTGACCCTCCCCGTCAGCAAAAGGAAGACACTCAGATGAGACAGTGACGCAAAGCTCATCAACGGCAAAGCTCGACACCTGACGGGGAGAACTCAGAACGGGGCCACATGAAATGCCAAGGAAACTTCCAGAGGCTCCGGTCCTACGGGCTGCATCTTCCCCGGCCAGGCCAGATCCTGGTCCCAAAGACGTCAGAGCTCTCACCACAGAAAGGATGAGACTCAGCCCATGAGGGAGCAAGGGCCCTCCCTATCCACATTCCAGGAGATCCCAGGGTGGCATGCAGGAGCGCCCTTCCCACACAGGAGACTGGCTCAGCCCTCGAGGCCGGGACCGGGGTTTGCGCCAGGATCTGCGGCTCCTGGAAAGCTGATGGTGAAGCGGCTTCGTGTCACTGCACAGTACAAGCTGATCTTCACAGAAGCCATCACCGTCCCGGGATCATCAATACCACGTAGCTAACGGCTGTTGCTCTATTTTGTGTTTTACGCATGGACCTTCGTGTACCGGGCGCCCTCAGCGCAGGGTCAGCCGCAGCTCTGCCGGGCTCAGTGCCGGCTGAGCTCTCCCCTCCTGGCTGGGAGCTCACCCTTGCCAGCCACAGGGAGATCATGTGCCTCAGGAAGCCGGTGACACGACCGGTCATCTGATGGTAACGCTGGGTGAGAGGCTCATTACTCACAATCCCCACTCCCCCGGGATTCCAAACTCCAGGGACACGGACCACACAGACCACGCAGACCCTCCCCTGCCAACACGACAGGTCTGTGAGAACCAGCCCCACACTGACGACTAACGGACACATCAAAACAGCACGTGTGCAGCCAGAACCCCTGACCGCCCCCAGACCCCTGACCGCCCCAGTGCACCTCCTGTGAGCGACCCCAGAGGGACCCAAGGACTCACCCTCAGCAACAGAGAGCAGCCAGGAGCACCACTCAGAATAAATGTAGTAGCTTTTCATTTCCGGCACGGAGATGCGGGCAGCCCTTCGGTCCCCCATGGCTGATGAGCACACAGGCAGACGCTCGCCCCTGCGCTCGCTCCCGCTGCCCTCCCTCCTTCCACTGAACTTTGCTCCCTAAAATCTGCACGAGGGACCAGCCGACTTCCCACTCTCATCTCACCGCGAACTAGGAAGCAGCATTAAGGGTGGTTGCTCTCCTGCAGGCCTCATCTGCTCTCCCCACCCTGTGTATACACACGGACTCCGGCCGGCTCGCCAGCTGCTGGGCGGCTGGAGGGGAAAGGAACGCCCGCCCTGTCGTGGCCTCGTTTCCAGGCACAAGGACACCTCTGCCGGCGTGACTTCCCTGAGCTTCCAAGCAGGTGCCGGGCAGGTCGAACAGCCAACGTTCCACGCTGCCCAGGGAAAGAGACACACCGATGGACACGTTAAATCAGACGATACTGTCCAGAGTGACTCTGCGTCACCACCTTCCTCCCTCTGATAAAGTCTGATGCCCCGGACACAAGGGGCCATTCTCGGGAACACATGGGTGGAGGCTGTGTTTGTTTACAGGAAGGTGAGTGGAGACACAGGCCCCACATCCCAGGCCCCTGTGTCCCTTCCAGCCTCTCCTTCAAGGCCTGTGTGTCTCCAACAAATGGTGTGTAAAGCCATTTGGGGTGTAAAGTGGGGACCCCCACCTGGACACCCTCTTTCAGAGCCTGGAGAACGCCTGGGCCACCTGGTACCGCCGTCACAGCCGGGCTGGCCCTGCCCACCACACGGTCTTGGCTCCTTGGGACAGTGGAAAGATGTCCCCTCACTCTGACGTCAGAGATCAAGGCAGTGGACACAGTCCGTAAACCCCAACCAGCAGGTGCCCAGCGAGACTGCCCGTTACGCGCTGGAGTCCAAGCCGCTTAGACAACAGGGCTGGGGCGGGGGGTGGGTGCTGTGGTAGGTGGGCCTGCAGCCCAGGCTCCTGGGGGCTGAGACCCCACAAAGACCCAGACGCCTCAGCACCCGGCTCTATGTCCTCTGGGCCTGAGCCAAGCTGTGCCAGCTACGTCCTGGAGCCGACCTGCAGAGGACCGGGAGCTCGGGGTAGGGGGCCAGAAGCAGGAGTCCCACCAAGGTGCCCAAAATTTAAAGTAACAAAAATAGTAATAATCTCCAGGTTTCTTCAGACTGCAAAACTTCTCCTTACTGAGCCCGACTGGAGCCCACCTGGGCACATCTCAGGGTGAGTGTTTCTTCAAAGAAGCACGCTCCCCATCAAACTCGCTGTCTTCTCCTGTCTCCCCAGCTCTCTCGTGGGAGTTCCAGAAAGTCAGAGAGAGCAACAACAGTGAGGACACATGTTTCCCCTCTCCTCTGCCTTCTGTGACTCCCGAGAAGACGGAGCAGGTCTGCAAGCATAAACGCGTCAGTGGCATGACCCACGGAGCCAGGGGCCAAGTGTCGACGCTGCACTTCCCCAAATGTGTGTGCCCGCCGACAGCACTCTAAGGCCACTGGGCCCTCCCTCAGGCAGCCACACCTCTGGCCTCGGCACAGACACGGGCCTCTGCCCCCAGGACTCAGGGACCCAGCCCCGCTCCCGCCATCTGGCATCGGAAGCAGCCAGCTGTACGTCACACAAGTACCTCACACGGCCCCTGCAGACAACCAGGCGCGGACGGGGGCTTGTCCCGCTGAGAGACAGTCTAGTTGCAGGTCAGATCCCCTTTGCACTCAACTCTCCTGGAACAGCCAGAGGAACCCAAGCAAGTACCGGGACCATCCTGTGGTCGGCCCACTTTGGAAAGGGCCTCACCAAAATTTAGCATTAAGTTTTCAGCATTTTTAGGTGCATTGATTTTCCAAAAGAAAGGAAACATTCCAAAGACATCACCACTGAGTGTTCCAGGGTTCCCAGCACACGCAGCTGAGCTGTTGAGTTTCCTCCAGAATCCCTCCCAGAAGAACCTTCTGTTTGCATGTGACCTTGTGTCCAAACATCTCCCCTTTTTGCATCAGCTACCAGGCAGCTCAAAGGGAAATTCTGTGCTCGTTTGCAGTATCTACTCACCCAGGTGCCTCAAATGTATTTATTAGCTTCTTTTAGTAAATGCTGGTTCTTTTTAAAACTGTCCACCCCAACCTGAAACACATTTCTATAAAGAGCATTTTTGAGTTCTGAGTGAAACAACCAGTTTTCCTGGCTTGTGGAACCTCGATGCCCTACGACCCTGGGCAGAGGAGCGCAGCGTGGACACCACTCCCCACGGGCTCCAGTGTACATGCCGTTCTGTTTCTGACACGGCGGCAGCTCTTTGCAGGACACAGCAGAGGGGACATCAGGAGGTTATCCCTGACTCCCCCTTAATTAACTGACATCACATCCATTTCTGGCCATCAAAGAAAACCACACTTTGCAACTGTACTTTCTCCTCGGGCCTCAGGTGGGGGACGTCTGACTGTTGGATCTTCTCCTCATCTGAAGATGCTTCTTCAAACACTCAACCCAAGGACAACGGCCACAGTGCCCGGGGAGGCCTGTCCACAGGGCGGCAGAGGCCAGTCTGCCCTGGAGACGCACAAACGGTGGAACCAGGGCCAAGTCGCAGGCAGGGAGGAAAGCCAAGGCCGGACACCTCCCCTGGGAGCAAGGAAATGTGCCGCATGTGGGCCTGAGAGCCCATCAACTACCTGCAAGTCAAGGGGCTTAGCCAGAAATTCCAGGCTGGACAGAGAGGGAGGATGGAAACCGGTCAGTGCAGGGAGGGTGGGCCTGGACAGAGAGGGAGGACGGAGACCGGTCAGTGCAGGGAGGATGGGACTGGACAGAGAGGGAGGATGGGAGTGGACAGAGA
>NC_060272.1:2654920-2665826 GCF_021613505.1 Equus quagga
AAACTGACCCAGGGTCACCAAGCACTGAATGCCATCATCCGCACTGGGTCCTCATTACAACAGGCAGAGCCACAGAGCTCACGGCCTCTCAGGGCCCTAACGAGCGAAAGAGAAGCCGCTCGGGTCAGATGGGACCTGCCCTGCTCATCTCCACCGAGGCTCAGTATGGCCCCAGTGCCACCAGCTCCCGTTTCACAGCAAGAGGACCCCTTAGGAGTCCTCATTTCAGAGAGAGAGGGTGCACCGGGGGCCCACTTCACAGCAGGGGGACACCCCAGGAACAAGAGATCCGCTTGCCCAGGCCCCACGGCTGGTGGGGGGTGGGGGAGCCTCTGGGCATCCGGATGATAACTGACTCCTGTCAGAGCTGGGGGTCCTCGGCCCTCCTAACAGAGCCAGAGTGTGGATCCCCTGTGGCCTGGGCGTGTCTGGGGAGACAACGTGGGGATCCTCCAACCATGTGGAGTGACCTCCAGACAGCGGGCTGAGGGGGAGGGCAGCAGGGCCAAATGAGGCCTTCACACCTGGCGTGTGCGGGGCGGGGGTCCACACACGGCCCTCGTAACTACCCCACTCGCTCTCTATCACGACAGAAGTCGGGGAGCTTGGTGAAAGGTCGAGACCCCGTTCTTTTAACCCTGAATCCTGTGCTCCAACGCAGCTGAGCTCAGCACGAGAACCACGGAGCAGAGGCAGCCCGCTCCGCCCGCCCCGCAGGACGCCCCTCACGGTGCTCTCCCCACCTTTACCGTGACAGCCCCACTGTCGTCCCAGCCGAGACAGGCTCACCACCAGGCTCCTCAGAACCAGGAGACAAAGCAAACCAAATACGACGAGGCCAGCAGGCAGCGCAGCCAATACTGCCCGACACCTCGTTTCCAGCCTCTTCAACAAGGCTCACACGCGGCACACGTTTTCTGGGGAAAGAAATACACAGGGAAGAGCCCGCCAGCAGAGGGGACACCTGGCGCCCGTCCCCACGCTGTACACATGCGCTACCCTGTCCTGCCTCACCTGAAAGTGGGCGCTTCGAGGCCCCCCGGCATCCCCAGGGCAGCAGGCAGAGCCAGCGCTGGCGGCCCCGGGACGCTCCCCTCTGGGCCATGGCGTCGTCTTCCCGCCAGGGACACGCAGCAGCAGCAGCAGCAGCAGCAGCAGCAGCAGTGGCTTCGATTCTTCAGGACGAGCTCGCTCACCCAGGGCCGAGTGAGTCCCCGTGCCAGAACTCAGCTTCCACTGTCCTGCAGGTCCCCGCTGGGGACAGTCAAACACCAGGCGGGCACCAGCGACGTGGGGCAAGGGCACTGGGCGCTGGCCTGCACACGGAGCTGGGCACACGACCTCTAGTGACCTTGGGTTTACAGAGTCCTGAGACAGAACAACAGAGCAACAAGGCGGCCTCTGCGACCAGGCTGCACTCCTCCGTAATGACCGCAGGTGCCCACAGTCCACTCGGACAGCTCAGAGCCAGCCACCTGCACACAGAGGGCCAGCCCGTAGAGACTGCCACCAGCCCTGGCAGGACGGGTAGGCAGGAGAAAAGGCCCCGCAGGGCGGGTGAGGCCGCAACCCGCTGATCCACCCGCACGTCCCAGCGTTTCCTTCCTTGGAAGGGGGGCTCGTGTGGCTGGAGCCCCAGCGTCACAGAGCTGCTCCACTGCCCGAGCCAAAAACACCTTCCAGGCTCAGGAGGTCCCCAGTTCAAACAAACAACTACAGGCGGGAGGAAGGGAGGGGCCGCGGCCAGGGCTTTCTTGAAATAAACTGAGAAGTTCCGCCGTTTACTCCTGTCTGCTGTCCAGCACAGAGAAAGGAAATGACAACGCGCTTTGCTTGGCAAGCGACACCTTCCAAGGGGGATGCTGAACCTGCCCGGCGGCTCTCAACCCTGAACCCACGAGGGGGTGAGCCCTTGGGACCCCAGGACGCCCGGGGGCTCCCGACCCTGAACCCACGAGAGGGTGAGCCCTCAGGACCCCAGGATGTCAGGCGGCTCCTCTCATCCGCGAGCTGCCTTCCGCAGCCTCACACTGGGCACGACAGTGTCTCAGACCCTCAGACCTAACTTGGGAGGGGTTCATTTTAGCGCCATTTAAAACATGATGACATTGAGGCTCTATGGGCTGCAGCACGCTGAGCACACGCTCCAGGTCTCAGAGTCAGAGTGACGAGGGTGAGCACTCAGGTCTCCCTGAGAGACCACCCTTCACCCCTGTCACGGCTGCCCCTTCATTCGCCAATGTGACGAGGGCTGGTGCAGCCGGTCTGCAGCATTTATTTAATTTCAGGCAGTCGGGGGGCGCCCCTCCTCCTGGGAATGCTCACAGGCAGAGGGGACCCTGCTAAACTCATGTGTCCTGCCTGCTGGAGACCATGACGTGGAGGGGACAGTCCTGGTCCTGGGAGCATTGTCCTGGGCCTGGAAGAGGCAGCGGCTCTCGTATCCGTTTCCAGTTTTGTACAATTTGGTGATTCCGCCCAGTGCTCTCCTTGATGATGGACGTGCAGTTCTGCACCTCTGAGCACTGAGGGTGTCAGGAGCCGGAGAAGCAGGTGCCGGCCACTGTCACCGCTGCTCCCCACCTGCCACACATCTGGGCTGTCATGCTGCTCCTGGCCCGCCACACCCATCTGCACTGTCACCTGCAGCCTGGAGAAGCTGCAAGAGGAACACGGGCGTGGAGCCCAGAAAGCCACAGCCAGGCCTCCCTCCCCCAGAAGCGAGGGGACACCAGGACCGAGGCGCAGGACCACCAGCCCGCTGACAGGCGCTCGAGGTTTCGCTCGTGTCCCTCGTGCTGCCTCCCCAGCAGAGGCCGTCCCGACTCACAATCAGGAGGAAACAGATGGCGCGTTTGATGTGGTGCGTCCAGGACGCAGGCCCCTTCCCGAGACGGGGGAACCGGGCCTCATCTCGGGTCAGTCCACGGCGTGAGGACAGGACACGGGGAAACGTGACTGCTACGTGTCCAGGGAAGTAGCCCGTGGCGGGGGACGAGGGACGAGCCGTGCGCCGAGGGCTGTCTCTGACGGCCGGCACCCAGTTTCCCTCTCGGTCCTTCCCTGCCCCCACATGAGTGTGAAGGTCGCACAGAAAACTGGGAAAATCCGGAACGTCAGGCCGTTCCCTGAGCAGCTAGTGAGTCAGAGCTTTTCCCCTAAATATCTAAATATGCTTTAAAGACATTACCAGCTAAAACCTTTTCCAAAAACCAGTTCTGAGACATGATCTCTCTCACAATCTGTTTCTTTGTCTTGTAGGTTTGCAGCCTCCGGGTTTGTGAACAACCTGAAAACTCTGCGGGGTTTTCCCAGCCATCCGAGGGTACTTCCCTCCCTCAGCTCCTTCACAGCCCCTTGTGAAAACAAACAAAAAACACCAAGTTCTTCGTCACACGACATTGGCCCGCCCAGGGTTTGTTGAGCGCATCTTGGGGAAGCTGAGGGAATTGGCCATTTGAGAAGAGGACCGGCTCTTTTTGGACCCCAAGAGTATATTTTATACAACGTGGCCTCAAGCTTAAGAAATTCATATCGATAAATGCCTGGTTTTTGGCAGTAGAAGAGTCTTAAATAAATCATCTCGGGGAGCAGGGAGCTGTTTAGACAGGTCTTAAAGCAAATGAGATGCTGGGGAATTGAATACTCAATTCTCCGGGCCGACACCGGCAGGGAGGCGGCCGCCCCCTGGGCTGGACCTGCTGGACCGCCGAGTGGAAGCTGCAGGCCACGCGTGAGGACTCCGGCACAAAAGAGTGTTTTCTCTCTTTTTAAAAAACTGTGTGTGGAAGATGACACGCGGGCACACATTGAGATCTGCGGGTTCCACGAGGCCAACTCACAAGGGGGCCCAGGAGCCCCCCGGCCCGCTGAGGTGCCTCCTTCTGTGGATGAGTGCTGATCCAACTTCCCCTCATGTTGTCCTTTTTCGGGGTTTGTTGCTGAACTGATGCCTGGCGCCGCCGCCCCACTGTGCGCAGATGTTCCCCTTGCTGGACAGTCTCTCTGTGTCAGGGAAGCACTGAGGCCCACACCTGACGAACCCTCGCCATACTCAGCACCGGGTCCCGGCCCCGTCACCTAGCACCGCCCCCTTGGCCACAACCTGGCTGCCCACGGTGGTGGTTCCGGAGGGAGCCACAGTGCCGGTCACTCCTCGGTCTTCACTCGGGGCTCTGAGTCAGGACACCTCTGCCACTTTCAAAGAAAACGTCTTCCCTCTAACAAAGACGGGAAGTTTTGGCAGCTGAGTGGTTGAGATAACCTGTAAGGCACACGATAGAGCTAAACTCCTGAGGCCTCTGAGGGATGAAAACATCGGCGCAGAAACAGGTCTCAGTCCCGGACCGGTTACTCTTAAAAAACGAGACTTTAAATGGTGTGCCTGATTTTTAAAGGATATATCACAACTGACCAATCACGGCAAACTCTAGATACAACGCCCAAGCCACACGAATTTAGAAGTCTACTAAAACACAGACAGCAGAGGACACAGAGATTTTAGGTATTTTCTAAGCTCTGTTTGCAATAATCTTTCAAAGACACAAATTGGGACGCAGCTGGGCCACAGTTTAAACTCAGGTTTTCCTCGCTGGGAACAGACACGCGGCCCGTGAACGGCTCCTTCTGCTCTACAGTAAGGTTCTAACACATCACGTTCAGCGGTGGTTTGCATCTGGGGGCTGTTCCGGTAAAGCTTCGGGATCCAGCAGAACCTCTGGGTCTCGTTCCCCCAGGGGGGACGGGCTGTGTCCTGTGGGCCCCTCGGTGGCCGACACACGCAGGGGCTCCCAATGTGAACAGGTGAACAAACACGTTCCTATGAATGAACGAGCCGGCCAATACCGAGGACGGGCTTCCAGAAGAGAAAACAGGTTCAGTCCTATTAGAACTGATGGAGACATAAGATTACAAAACTGATCAATCATGGAGACCTAACATCTATGTGCACTCATTCAACAGCTTTCTATATTTTCTGATCATTTAAATATCAAAGGACATGTTCTCCCTTTTTAAGGATTCAGAAATCAAAACACAAAAAATCTCTGTCTTTCAAGGCAGAGCACCCTCACAAAAGGGCAGTCCTACTTGGGGCATCAGCTCACCAGCCCTGAAATCCTGCTGAAAATGTCATCGATGAAAACTGACACCGTTCTTTCCCTTGGTGAACTGACCACCACCAATGGCGTGCGGTGAGACTACAAGGACGAGAACTGGTTTCGTGCCTCGGGGGCTGGACCCAGTTCTTCAGCACTACTCACGATGGCATAAAGTAAAAACCCAGAACATCTGCCGAAACCCCAATTTAGATTCACAAAAGCCACCTCATCTCGAAAAGTTAGAAAGAACAGCCAGCTCTTTTGTATTTTCAGACTTACAACTTTAAATTTCCTTGAAAATCTCCTCCCAGAAGTTCGATTTCTCACAGTGCCGTGTGTCTTTCGGGAGTGAAGCTGGGACAAAGGTTCCCACCAGGCCCTCCGTTTTTGGAAAAATATTCCCTTTCCATCAACACCTGCTCCCCGTAATTTGTGCTCCCTGCTCTGCCGCTCTCAGCCCCACTCCGAGGAGGCCAGAGGGCTCTCCACTCCCGCACGGTAGCAGCTTCACGCTGGACGCACACGGCCGGGTTTCTGGTGGGTGTTCTCTGTTCCAACAACAGGCAAGAGAATATCTCATTATCTATTTAAATGTGAGAAGACGATGGAGTCACCTGAGGCCGGCTCTTCTCCCATCTCATGGCCGGTTGCTCAGCTGACTATTCAAACCACATTCTCTGTATTTGTCAGTGCTGCCACGTTAACGCCGCATGACAAGCTGCCCGCAGCTCAGTGCCACGGAAAGAAATAGTATTATTCTCACGCTCACAGCTCTGTGGCTCCTCATGTCTCCTTCTGGACCCAGGCTGGAGGGGCAGTGGCTGCCACAGGCACGTCCTCATGAAGGGTGAGCAGGGGTCAGGAAGGGCCAGGCCCTGTGCAAGCACGTGTGAGCAGCAGACCAGCTAAGGGCACGTCAAAGGACGTGGGCTCTGCCCACAATGGACGGGGGGAGGGAGCATCTGCGGGAAAGTGGTCCTCACAATCCCCACGTCCCATGGTCGCTCCCTCCCCCGTTCATGGAGGGCAGCACAGGACTTCAGGGAAGCCTCTCCCCACATCCAGTCATGAACACGAAGTCCTTTGACTTTTTGGTCTCACTCTCATAAAAACAGTTTATTATGAACTTGGTGTACCTCTGTCAGTAGGTGGGCATCACCGTTTATTCAATCATTTGTGTTTATTTGTGAAGGTCAAGGTCATTAATCCGTAGTTTCTCAATTGTGCATTTTCTTTTTGAAACAGAAAAGAGATGACAAACATTTAATCTTCAGATGCTTCCCCTACCTGCCACCGTTTTGCAGTCTACACGTGCTGGTCCAACACACTCGGAGGGAGCACATGTAGGTGCCAGGCCTGTGGAGGTGAAGTCAGACAGCATCGTGCAGACCACGGAGCCGACGGACAGGGCACAGGCTCCACCAAGCCGATGGCACGTGGGGCCCAGCGCCATGCCCAGGGTGGTGGGTGCAGTGCATACAGGTAAGGGAGCCGTGTGGGCAGTGGGAGAAGGCCCCACAGGAGTGAGCCCTAAGCTGGCTCCCGAGGGAGGACCCTGCACTAGCTGAAAGGGCGAGCAGGAGCTCCAGGAGTCCTCGTCATTCTCCATTTGACCCCTTCTCCAGAGCGCACTGAAGGAGAGGGCGCCGGCTTCCATCCTCCCACAGACCTGGGCCCTGGCGGCCCCCCAGTTCCTGCACGGGTCTCGAGCTTGGGCCTCAGACTCACCTGGCTGGGATGGACCGAGAATCTGCATTTCTGTAATCTCTCAGGTGATGCCTGGTCCAGGACCACACCTGACAACCCTGTGATGGACGGGGGAAACCACGAGGCCCCAAACGGACAACCCTAAAAGGAAGAAGTCACTCATTTCATTCCACCAGCTTCTCTTTCTGCTCAGAATTCCAAGACCCACTCCTAAGTCCCTGCTAACAAGACCCACAGAAACTTCCTGTGGAAGCCCCTTGCTTATTTTAAAAGACAGTTTTTGGGCTGGCCCAGTGGCGCAGGGCTTAAGTTCGCACGTTCCACTTCGGCGGCCTGGGGTTTACCAGTTCAGATCCTGTGTGCGGACATGACACCACTTGGCACGCCATGCTGTGGCAGGCGTCCCACATATAAAGTAGAGGAAGATGGGCACAGATGTTAGCTCAGGGCCAGGCTTCCTCAGCAAAAAGAGGAGGATTGGCAGATGTTAGCTCAGGGCTAATCTTCCTCAAAAAACAAAAAAATAGTTTCCGTGTTTCACAGTCACACCCACCTAATTAGAAAACGAAATTACACGTTATGAAATAATCGACAACCCCCCATCAATGTCCACCTCACTTCCTGAAGGGCCTCAACCCATCTTAAGAACGGATTTGAAAAAACGACTCCTCAGGATGCCATGACAGGGCGGGAGACTGCTGCGGGGAGGGCACTAGCGCACATGACGGAACCCAGGCCGGATGCATCTGAGTTTGCTGGGATGCTGCGGGCGCTGCATCTAAAGCCCTTACATTCCATGTCATGAGCTTCCGTGCCGAAACGCACACCCCTGAGCCCCCATGAGTCACCCGGAAGGAATCCTCTCCTCCGCCAGGTGCGATGGGGCCTCAGACCACCCTGGGAGCCTTCTTTCCCCCGAAAGCCACTCCTGCTGCCCCGGCCCCCCGCCCCCAAGCCCCCCCCACACTGAGCCCCGTCTCGGCCACACACCACCTGCCAGGGATGGTTTAAGGCCAGAGGCTGGGCACCTGGGGGGCTCAGGTGACAGCAGATTCTCTTCTCCTCTCACTGTCCTCATCCAGCTCAGTCAGACCTGCCGGACAACACACGTCCAGAACGCCACTGCCCGTGCCACCTGCCACTGCACACCCAGCCCGGGTCTCCACGGCCGTCCACCCCTCCTGGACTGGGCATGGCCACCCTTTCACACGGCTCCCTCTGCCTTCTCAACAGGCAGCTAGGTGAGCTGTTAAAGACCTAAGTGAGATGGCAGCTGGCGGGTGGCACAGCCATTAAGTGCACATGTTCTGCTTCAGTGGCCTGGGGTTCCCCGGTTCGGATCCCGGGTGCGGACATGGCACTGCTTGGCACGCCATGCTGTGGCAGGCATCCCACTTGTAAAGTAGAGGAAGATGGGCACGGATGTGAGCTCAGGGCCAGTCTCCCTCAGCAAAAAGAAGAGGACTGGCAGTAGATGTCAGCTCAGGGCTAATCTTCCTCAAAACAAAAAAGCTAAGTGACACAGCGCCACTCCTCTGCTCGAAAGTCTGGAGGCTTCCAATTTCCCAGACTCCGAGCTGAGGCTGGGGCTGGGGCCCTGGCCACAGTTCACACACAACCTGGCTGTCACAGGCTAAACTCTGTCCCCGCAGAACTCCTATGTTGAAGTCCCCACCCCAGGACCTCCGAATGCACCTGCCTTTGGAGCTGGGCCCTCTGAAGACGCAACTAAAGTAAAACGAGGTCAGCAGGGCAGCCCTGATTCAACATGGTCAGAGTCCTACGAAGAGGAGATCAGGACACAGGCACACACAGAGGGACAACCCCACGAGGACACAGGGAGGAGACAGCCGTCTACACGGCAGGAGAGAGGCCGGAGAGGGAACCAGCCCTGCGACACCCTGACCTCGACCTCCGGCCTCCGGACGGTGAGACACAGACGTCTGCTCTCTAAGCCGCCTCGTGGGCGATGCTGTGTTACTACAGCCGAGCTGACTACCGCACTGGGCCCCCCACTGCCCTCACTGCCCGCCCCACCCCGCCCCTCGCTGTTCTGGCCTCACACACCCAGGGCTCCGTAGTGTAAACAGGAATAGCTGCAGGATACACAGAACAATTTTCAAAAACTTGGTATAAATGTTACACAAAAAATTCTTAGGGTGTGTTTGGGCATTTCTGGGTTAACTACTTATTTTTGCGTCTTAAAGGGGCAGACCCCAGCGCTACAGAATTTTGCGTAAAAGGAAGGGGAACAAGGAGACGCAGGATGGAGCTGCTCTCCCTGGGTGGGACCCGTTCTGTCTCGCTATGGGCTGGCTTTCTCCAGACAGCTCATCACGGCTCAAGGTCGCTGGGAATGTGGCCGCGGCCGGACCATGACTGCGTTGACAAATGAAGCCTGAGAGTCCCACGTGGCGGGGTCTTGGTGATGGTGGCCCATGGCTCTGGCTTTTGGAAGCACTTGGGTGGCACAACCCAGGGGTGATGCCTGGCCAAGGGAGGACAGGAGACAACAGGCTCCTTAGGGGGGGCCGGGGCAAGGGCGGGACAGCCGGTGGTTTACAGGTCGCACGCTGTCAGATGGGGACACAGCTGGCACTCACTGGGTGGGAGGGCAGGGAAGAGGAGACATATCCACCTTGGTTTTGCTTCAGCCGAGCTTTCCAAGAGCTTCACGCAACTTGGAGACGTCACGACACGACGGGAAGGTTCTTGGATCTGGGCAGAACAGGGAATGTCAAATATGGGCTCCACCATGGACGAGCCACCAGCTGGAACCTCACTTCCCACAACAGCAAAACGGGCCTGACGGCCGCACTCAGAGAGGTTTACAGACAGGAAGAGAGCACACAGCAGCCATGGGCACCACTCAGGCCCGACGGGCGAAAAACTAAAGAGAGCTTTTAAAAATTGTGTGTCGATTTCTATTTGGTAAGACATATTCTCCTTTTTACTAAAAAACAAGTTTTTTAAAAATCATTTTTTCAAACCTTAAATTCTTCACAAGAGTACATGATTCCTTTGACTCCTTAACTGCCTATATTTGGTCTGTTTAAACATTGATAAAAAGCAAACACCAAACATATCACAACACCTAACAAGAAGGAGGGAAGTGAGATTTTAAGAGTTCTCCATCCCCTCGCGAAGCAGAGAGAGTGGGTTCAAAGGTGCTTGCTGGGGTGGAGCTGCCGAGAGCCAGCAGGGCCCCTCCGACCCCTCACCTCTCCCGCCCTTCTCCTCGTCTGGGACTGACTCCCTGAAGTAACCAGGAGCATGACGCCTCCCCCACGAGGAGAGCCGGGAGGACGTCCTTTCGTGGCCACCGGGCCTGAGAGTCACGAGTTACTACAGGACGAGCAGGCCGGCTCTCCTGGACCCTGAGAGTGAGCATCCCGTGAGTTAGAGGGGCCAGTTCTGCTCGGTTCTGGGAGGAAACCAGGGTGTACCAGGCATTCCAACGAGAATCGCAAAGAACCGCCAAGACAGAAAGAGAGTTTACGTGGCTCCTTTATTTTCAAGGAAATGTCGCCCTCGGCACCACTGATGCCCCTCACTGACGTGTGCTCAGCTTTTTAACAGAGCGCTGTTTGTTTCCGCGTTAACACGACGCAGCAGGCGCGTGCTGTGCTCTCATCTCCCATCCAGCCCCCAGGACGTCGCCCTTCAGACCAACGTGCGACCCAGCCGCAGCTGCTGCCAGGAAATCCCGATTTCACGCAAAACTGGAGGAAAACCCACAGCCCCTTAACAGTGGGGTGGCGGCCCCAGCGCCCAAGCTTCTCCCCAAGAAACGGCACAGCCTGAACCCCTGGGCCCTCGGAGCCCGGAGGTCTGGATTCCAGTGTGGGCATTTTCACCAAAGGAATTTACGGATTTGGGAAAAAGTTAATCCCCACAATCCCTCACAGATATAAAGTTCTACCTTCCGATCCAAGTAACCAAGAGACGTACCCTCTGCGTCCCCGTGTGCTGTGTGACCCGCAGAGATGCACACACACGTGACATGGGGTGACCAGGGGGTGGCTGGCCTCCTCATGGGGTCACCAGGGGGTGTCTGGCCTCCTCATAGGGTGACCACGGGGTGTCTAGCCTCCTCACAG